>NC_133328.1:625466944-625766944 GCF_042186555.1 Aquarana catesbeiana | reverse complement strand
TAAAATAATGCATTTGGGTGGCAAAAATATGAATGCAATCTATACACTGGGAAGAGAACCTCTGGGGGAATCTAGGATGGAAAAGGACCTGGGGGTCCTAGTAGATGATAGGCTCAGCAATGACATGCAATGCCAAGCTGCTGCTAATAAAGCAAACAGAATATTGGCATTAAAAAGGGGATCAACTCCAGAGATAAAACGATAATTCTCCCGCTCTACAAGACTCTGGTCCGCCCGCACCTGGAGTATGCTGTCCAGTTCTGGGCACCAGTCCTCAGAAAGGATGTACTGGAAATGGAGCGAGTACAAAGAAGGGCAGCAAAGCTAATAAAGGGTCTGGAGGATCTTAGTTATGAGGAAAGGTCGTGAGCGCTGAATTCTCTCTGGAGAAGAGACGCTTGAGAGGGGATATGATTTCAATATACAAATACTGTACTGGTGACCCCACAATAGGGATAAAACTTTTTTGCGGAAGAGAGTTTAATAAGACTTGTGGCCACTCATTAAAATTATAAGAAAAGAGGTTTAACCTTAAAACTACGTAGAGGGTTCTTTACTGTAAGAGCGGCAAGGATGTGGAATTCCCTTCCACAGGCAGTGGTCTCAGCGGGGAGCATCGATAGTTTCAAGAAACTATTAGATAATCACCTGAATGACCGCAACATATAGGGATATACAATGTAATACTGACATATAATCACACACATAGGTTGGACTTGATAGCCTTTTTTTCTACCTCACCTACTATGTAACTATGTATGGGCATGATGCGCTGAAAAAAGTACTGCATGCAGCACTTTTCTTTTCAGCAAAGCACAGTGCAAGGCAATCAACTGCCTTGCACCATATGTCCGGCAGTTGAACTTTATGAGACATCTGTGTGACATCTCAATAAAGTTTGTTTAAAAAAAAAAAAAAAAGTCATCACTGACTGCACTGATCTCAGCCGGATCGCACTGCACACCAGTACAGCAGCTGGTGTGACCCAGCCCTAAATGATGCCAGAAGAGAAAAGAGATCCCCTCCTTGGCTGTACAATGGTGCCTATTGGGCAGACTCTAGGGGGACAGGGTAAGGAGGTCATCACAAAACCTCAAAATTTAGAGACTGAGTTTTTAATCACATTTATGGATACATTCAGAACTGATTCAGAACTGGGAATGTTAAACAGATTTTTAACCAAGTTGGATTTCCTTTCCTTTAAGTATCCTAATACTGGCAATTTTGAGAAAATACTTTTATTATCCTTCATTTCCATATCCCTAAGCTCTTTGTATTTCCATTTCGATTGTAAATCAAATCAATCAAAATGTAGTCGGAAGTCTGAAAACGAACACTCTGCACTTTCAAGTTTGCTACTTGCAGTAAATGTAAAATATTATAGAGTAGTGAATGTCTCTCCCAATTACCTCCTGAAGGCAAGCCAGGGAGATTATTTTATTGTAGTGCTCAAATGGTAGTAAAAAATCTCCCTTTTTAACAAGCGTGTTGGATTATACAAAACACGGACTAAATCTTTCCTGCTTTTATCCGGACTCACCGTTTATATCTCCATTCTAGTGTTATGTTTGTAAATGAAAGAATTACATTTTCATTGCATGCGTGGTTTTCAAACATCAAATCTCATTTGTGTCGCATATACAGTATATATATATATGTTGCGTCTCCCTAATTCTCTTCCAATAAAAAGAACAATGTGATTGGGTATTTTTTGCAAAGTGAAGCTTTACCTAATTTACTAAGCTCTGGAGCAAGTGCTCTTTGCAAAGGGCACAGTCTATTTGCCTTTAGTAAATCAACCCCAATGACACACTGACACTTGGGGATAGAAAACAATGATGCACTGACACTTGGGGATAGAGAACAATGGCACATTGGTACTTAGTGATAATGGAGATACAGAACAATTACATGGTGATACTTGGGTATAGAGAACAATGACACACTGGAACTTGGGTATAGAGAACAATGACACACTGGAACATGGGTATAGAGAACAATGACACACTGGAACTTGGGTATAGAGAACAATGACACACTGGAACTTGGGAATAGAGAACAATGACACACTGGAACTTGGGTATAGAGAACAATGACACACTGAAACTTGGGTATAGAGAACAATGACACACTGAAACTTGGGTATAGAGAACAATGACACACTGAAACTTGGGTATAGAGAACAATGACACACTGAAACCTGGGTAGAGACAACAATGACACACTGGAACTTGGGTATAGAGAACAATAACACAGTGGAACTTGGGTATAGAGAACAATGACATACTGGAACTTGGGTATAGAGAACAACGACACACTGAAACTTGGGTATAGAGAACAATGACACACTGAAACCTGGGTACAGAGAACGATGACACACTGGAACGTGAGTATAGAGAACAATGACACACTGGAACGTGGGTATAGAGAACAATGACACACTGGAACTTGGGTATAGAGAACAATGACACACTGGAACTTGGGTATAGAGAACAATGACACACTGGAACCTGGGTATAGACAACAACGACACACTGGAACCTGGGTATAGAGAACAATGACACACTGAAACATGGGTAGAGAGAACAATGACACACTGGAACCTGGATATAGAGAACAATGACACACTGGAACCTGGGTATAGAGAACAATGACACACTGAAACCTGGTTAGAGAGAACAATGACACACTGGAACTTGGGTATAGAGAACAATGACACACTGGAACAATGGCATGCTGATATTTGGGGATACAGAACAATGACACACACACTTTAAATCACAGAACAATGAAATACTGGCACTTGGGGATACAGGACAATGACATTTCAGTACTTAGTGATACTTGGGGATGCAGAACAACTCCACACTGGCACTTTGAATCCCAGAACAATGACACACTGGTATACTGGTACATTGACACACTTTGAATACTGGCACTTGGGGATGCCGAACAGTGAATGCTTGCTGATATTTGGGGATACGGGACAATGACATTCTGATACTTTGAATTGCAGAGCAATGGGGTTGATTTACTAAAGGCAAAGTAGACTGTGCACTTCGCAAAGTGCAGTTGCTCCAGAGCTTGATAAATGTGCAGAAGCTCTGCTGACTTCTATCATTCAATGATGTGCAAGCAAAACATGCTGTGTTTTTTATATTCCTTGCATGTGATTGGGTATTTTTTGCAAAGTTAAGCTTTACCTAATTTACTAAGCTCTGGAGCAACTGCTCTTTGCAAAGGGCACAGTCTATTTGCCTTTAGTAAATCAACCCCAATGACACACTGACACTTGGGGATAGAAAACAATGATGCACTGACACTTGGGGATAGAGAACAATGGCACATTGGTACTTAGTGATAATGGAGATACAGAACAATTACATGGTGATACTTGGGTATAGAGAACAATGACACACTGGAACCTGGGAACAGAGAACAATGACACACTAGAACCTGGGTATAGAGAACAATGACACACTGGAACCTGGGAACAGAGAACAATGACACACTGGAACCTGGGTATAGAGAACTATGACACACTGGAACTTGGGTATAGAGAACAATGACACACTGAAACCGGGGTATAGAGAACAATGACACACTGGAACTTGGGTATAGAGAACAATGACACACTGAAACTTGGGTATAGTGTACAATGACACACTGGAACTTGGGTATAGAGAACAATGACACACTAGAATTTGGGTAGAGAGAACAATGACACATTGGAACTTGGGAATAGAGAACGATGACACATTGAAACTTGGGTATAGAGAACAATGACACACTGGAACTTGGGTATAGAGAACAATGACACACTGGAACCTGGGTATAGAGAACAATGACACACTGGAACCTGGGTATAGAGAACAATGACACACTGGAACCTGGGTCTAGAGAACAATGACACACTGGAACTTGGGTATAGAGAACAATGACACACTGGAACCAGGGTATAGAGAACAATGACACACTGAAACTTGGGTATAGAGAACAATGACACACTGGAACTTGAGTATAAACAACAATGACACACTGAAACTTGGGTATAGAGAACAATGACACACTGGAACTTGGGTATAGAGAACAATGACACACTGAAACTTGGGCATAGAGAACAATGACACACTGGAACTTGGGTATAGAGAACAATGACACACTAGAACTTGGGTAGAGAGAACAATGACACACTGGAACTTGGGAATAGAGAACGATGACGCACTGAAACTTGGGTATAGAGAACAATGACACACTGGAACTTGGGTATAGAGAACAATGACACACTGGAACCTGGGAATAGAGAACAATGACACACTGGAACTTGGGTATAGAGAACAATGACACACTGGAACTTGGGAATAGAGAACAATGACACACTGGAACTTGGGTATAGAGAACAATGACACACTGGAACCTGGGTATAGAGAACATTTAAACACTCGAACCTGTTTATAGAGAATAATGACACACTGAAACCTGGTTAGAGAGAACAATGACACACTGGAACTTGGGTATAAAGAACAATGACACACTGGAACTTGGGTATACAAAACAATGACACACTGGAACGTGGTTATAGATTACAATGACACACTGGAACTTGAGAGAACTATAGAGAACAATGGCTCACTTGATCTTGGAGATAGAGAACAATAACATGCTGACAGTGTTTGCATCTACTCGTTATTCTATCCTTTTTTCCAGCAGCATTTGGGCTTAAATACCTCTCTACATAATGTATATTTGGTTAAGGAAGAAGATATACATACTTTTTTTTATATTATGGTATTCTTTACTATTTACAGGGTACTAGAGGTCTTTCTGGTCCACCAGGCCCTCAAGGTCCACCAGGACAAGATGTAAGTATTGTCATTTATTTGACTGAATTTGTAATAAGTACAACAACCTAACATCCAACCATGCACCAGACAAAGACAGGGTAGTTACCCTAACCAGCTGAAATACAGTAGCTACAGGAGGGGAAAACTGCCACTGATACCAATAGTATTATGAACCATAAAATGTCTGCCAAAAAAATGTCTGCTAGTACTTTGACTGCAGACAGGTTTTATTGACCAAACAGGGCAAGTGATCCATGTTATCAGAAATAAGGAATACAAAATTAGAAGGTAAATGATTACACTGATCGGCTACATATTACTAAATAATACATTTAAGCCTAATTTAAAAATGTAGCTTCTCTTTCTATATTTAGTGTGTCAAAAAAATGAAACTGCATACATTGATGTCTCCACCCAAAACCACCTTTCTTGATGCATTTCACCATTGCTGACATGCTCTCAAGGATAGGGGAAATATAGGGGACTTCCATTCCCCTATCCTTGTGAGCAAGCCAGCAGCGGTGAAACATGTCAAGGAAGGTGGTTTTCGGGTGGAGACATCAATGTATGAAGATTCATTTTTTGATGAATTAAATGTAGAGAGAAGGGCTGTGTTTTGGAGTGCGGCTTATCTACTTTTGACTGAGAGTGGAGACAGGTTGAGGTGGCCAGCAGCTGGGTCATCTATTTGGGTTGAAAGGATCAAGTCTGGAGTGGAGCCTTGGGTTTGGGTATGTTTCAGTCTGAATATTTTGTCATAAGTAACGGTAATTGCCAGGCATTCATATGAAAGATAATGTTTAGAATTACTTTTTTTCAACTGAAACAGACTCTTTGGCTTGGGAGTAAAGCCTCGTACACGCAATCGGATTTTCCGACGGGAATTGTGTGATGACAGGTTGTTGGCGGAAAATCCGACCGTGTGTATGCTCCATTGGACAATTGTCGGATTTTCCGTGGACAAATGTTGGATAGCAGGCTTTAAAATTTTCCGCGGACAACGGTCTGTTGTCGGATTTTCCGAGCGTGTGTACACAAGTCCCTCGGACAAAAGTCCAAAGTACAAACACGCATGCTCGGAAGCAAGGACGAGCCAGAAGCGGTCGGTCTGGAGAATTATCATTCGTGACGTAGCAAATTATGAAATCTCCAAATGCAGCGCACAATTCTCTTCTTCTTTAATGGGATAATAATGAAGCTGCTTTGCTGGTGATACTGATGGAGTTATTGAAAACACATTTTCAAAGGCTTTTTCTTTCTAGTGATAAAGAATAATATTGTTATGGTTTTTTTTGTTTTTTTTTGGGCAAGTTACCACAACACCATTATCCCGTAGTTTTTAAGATCAAAGATACAACTATGTTGGTGTCCCGTGTCAATTTTACATTGTATTTTTTAAAATGTAACTGCCTACTCCCAAACTGTCATTTAAAGTAAAACACATAGCCAAGTATTATTCTACACAGTTTTTTTTATTGTGCATTAAAAAAAGAAAACAAATAAACTTAGACATGCTATCTGCCAATAGAACTTAACCAAAAAGTGCATTCTATGCATCCAAAAATATAGAATATATAACAAATCAAAACATTATTATTCAACCAAAAAATAAAATAAAAGCCTCATGCATGTGTCCTGCTTCTTAATATAGGGGGTCAGCAATGCCAAGAGTTGGTGAAAGCAGGCGTCCGTCATCCGGAGATAATTCCAAAAAACATCCGGATTATTCTTCTGAAGCTCCCACAGCAAAGACATATGACATACCGTATTTATAGGCGTATAACACGCACATTCATTTTAAGGAGGAAGTTTCAGAAAAAAACCTTAAATTTTAAATAGGGAAATCTGAAGCAAAATAAGGGTCGGTGCCCATCTGCAGCCTCACCATTGCCTTCAATGCAGCATCCACACCATTGCCACCAGTGCAGCCTGATCGATGCCCATCTGCAGTCTAGAGGGGACAGGGAGGGGGCCAGGACGAGCGCTGACAGATTACATACAGTGAGAATCTCCTATGATAGACAGAACAGTGGTCCAATGGCGGCCCAGGAGGAGGGACTTCCTAATACAGAGGCTGCCAAGTAAACAGGAGATTCTCACTGTATGTAATCTGACAGCGCTCGTCCCGCCCCCTCCCTGCCCCCTCCGAGACAGCTAAAATTGAAGTATTGGCGTATAACACGCACACGCTATTTGCACCCAATTTTCATGGTGAAAAAGTGAGTGTTATACGCCAATAAATACAGTAATTGGTCACGATTAATAAAGCAACCAATTTTTGGTCCAAAAACTCCTCTTCCTGTTCCTGGACTGGACTTGGATCAAAGCAATAACTCCAAGGCCAATAATAAATAACAGGTTATCTCCTCCGATTTCGCAACATGTCTGGTTGATGAACGGCCGTTCAGAAACAAACTGAAAAGCACGAATCAACACTCACCAAACTTCTACTAACACGAAATTAGCAGAAGGAGCCCAAAGGGTGACGTTAAAGAGCTGAAAAACCACGTAGTACATCACTAGGTTCGTGTTTGTTGGCCGACAATTCCTTGCCGAGGTTTAGTCTGCGGAAAATCTGATCGTGTGTACGAGGCTTAAGAGGTCAGAGATCACCTGAAGTCCATTAGTTGTTGGCCTGTCAACTGACTAGCCTCACATGCTACCTTTCAAACCTTGAGAGGGCATACTGGTGTCCAAGAATAACCTATGGGTTTTTTTGGCACAATTATGTGCTTAAAGGGACACCTAAATGGTTCATCCACAAAAACCTATTACATTATGGGACGCACACATATGAAGGGGCCCTAAAGCAACAAAAGATACTTAAATTTCCATATATACGTACTAAAATTAATCAATGAACAATGAAGCTTGGATCAAATTTACAAACCTAGAGCTATTCGTCTCCAGACCTTCGTTCTCAGATGCCTGTATTCTGAAATAACTCATCCTCTTCCTTTTTATCTTTGGATTTAAAGCAAGTACTCGCAGCTAAAGAAAACAAACTGACTCTACTAATTTGGAGAAATATCTTCAATCTTATGCTTTACAGCAAAATTATTCATGTCAGAGTTTACTTAGGAAAGTAGAGTCTACTGTTATTTCCTACAGCTGACAACTTTTTTTTTTTAAATAAGTATTTCTCTAATTTACACAGTAAAAAGTATCCCTACATAATTCATTAGATGTGATCTGAAGTCTGTTAAACAAGATTTGAGTTAATGAATTATTCCTCCCTTGTTTCTAGGGCTTCCCAGGAAACCCAGGAGAGCCAGGACCTCCAGGTGAACCGGTATGTCTTCTGCACTATACGTGCACCATACATTCATCAAATTACTCTTACTGAGATAATTATTTTTTGGTATATTATTGTACATGATTGTATTATAAAGTGTATGTGAAACAAAAATAAATCTTTAGTATGTTTTGCAGCATGCCTATGGGGCTAGAGGGGGTAGAGTGATGGGGTGGTCATCACGTCCTTCATGTTTGCCTCCTCATTGGGCGCTAAACAAGGGTCACATAAGAGACCTTCTCCAGGGTGGGTTCTTTTGGCCTACGCTAGGCACTTTGGTTAGGGTCCATGCCTTACACATGGACAAGAGCATACTTGATCAATAGGAGGTTTCTTCAAGAAGAACTGCAAGTCCCGGCAGTCTTCCCTAATAGTGTGAATTCCGATCCTGGCATGGCACTGGCGATCCAGACTCCGGCAATGGCGACGAGCAGCTCATCTCTCTAGCTCTGGGCCTCTTAGATGCGGACCCCCTGTTCCTTTTATATCACACAGAACCAGTGGGTCAGACCCAGCAAAGCCCACCTAAAGAAGACCCGGGAATATAATTAACCATACACTTCCCAATTAGGACAACATTAACTGCTTGCCGACCAGCCGCCATCGTTATACGGTGGCAGGTTGGCTTTCCTGCGCAAATCACCGTAGATGTACGACGGCTCACACAGGCACAGCTGCGGGTGGGAGCGTGCGCCTGCTGCACGAGCATGCCCGCGGGACAAGCGGACTCGATGTTCGCGATCGCCTAGTACAGAGGCAGAATGGGGATCTGCCTTTGTAAACAAAGTAGACAGGGGACATGACAGAGATCTACTGTTCCCAGTGATTGGGAACAGTGATCTCTGTCATGTTCCAGGCAGCCCACCCCCTACAGTTAGAACACACCCAGGGAACACACTTAACTGCTTGATTGCCCCCTAGTGTTAACCCCTTCCCTGCCAGTGTCATTTTTACATTGATCAGTGCATTTTTATAGCACTGATCAATGTAATAATGTCACTGGTCCCCAAAAAGTGTAATATGGGGTCAGATTTGTACGCCGCAATGTCACAGTCCCGCTAAAAATCACCGCCATTGCCAGTAAAAAAGCAATAAAAAATAAATAAAAGTCCCTAAATTTATCCCATAGTTTGTAGATGTGATAACTTTTGCGCAAACCAATCAATATACGCCTATTGGGATTTTTTTTTACCAAAAATATGTAGAAGAATATATATATCGGCTTAAACTGATGAATACATTTGTTTTTTTATATATTTTTTGGGGATATTTATTATAGCAAAAAGTAAAACAAATGTTTTTTTTTTTTTTTCAAAATTGTCGCTCTTTGTTTGTTTATAGCACAAAAAATAAAAACCGCAGAGGTGATCAAATAGCGCCAAAAGAAAGCTCTATTTGTGGGCAAAAAAGGACGTAAATGTTGTTTGGGTACAGCGTCGCACGACTGCGCAATTGTCAGTTAAAGCGACGCAGTGCCGTATCGCAAAAAATGGTCTGGTCAGCCAAATCTCCAGGGGCTGAAATGGTTAACATACATGTAAAGCCGACCAAGAAAGAGTCAAAAACCAAGCAAACTTATTGTCCCCCTTCTGGGTCATACTGGCCACCAGGATGCAAGGCTTCCGGGTACATTGTTTTGTTATAAATAGTTGCACAGTTTTTGGTATCTGAGTCTCTGCTCTAGGTCTCTCATGTCGCAGCTACCCTGTTTCCCCGAAAATAAGACCTAGCGTGATTGTCGGTGATGGCTGCAATATAAGACCTACCCCCCAAATAAGCCCTACCCCGTTTCCCCGAAAATAAGCCCTACCCTGAAAATAAGACATACAAGGAATATTAACTAGGGCTTATTTGGGGGGTAGGGCTTATATTGCAGCCATCACCGACACTCACGCTAGGTCTTATTTTCGGGGAAACAGGATATATATGCCTTACATCATTTTATGTAAGCGGATGGCTATTTCCGAACCCGTACTGTTTTATATGCCCATCCATGTCGTGCTATGCTAGATATGTTGGCATTTGGACGTATTTGTGAGACTTTCAATGTTATTTGACTATGCCTTTTTACTATTCTTCTTTTTGACTGTAAACTGCAACTTTCTGGAAAATAAAAGAATTAGAAAAAAAAAACAAAAAAAAACGAGCGGAAATTCCTGTCAAACGTCAGGTCGCTTGTTTTTCACATCATTAGTTTGCCAGCCACGACACGCCATTTTCGTCCCGCAATTGAAAGTGCCTGATCCAACATGCTGGATGTTTTTAAAAAAAAAAAAAAAAACAGAAACAAATGATGGCACAATCGTATGCGCCATTTTTGTTTTTCGATCCACAGTTGGGTTTTTGACTCATCTATGGCCGGCTTTACTTGTCTTTTACCATTGTTTCAACAGTTTCCTTGTTGAAGACCTTGTTAAAGCAAAAAAAAAATTAAAAAAGCACCCAAACCTTCCTTGGTGTGCTAGCTCCTAGCTTATAATTTGTGTTTACGATGCATTCACATCCAAAAATAGGACCACGGATGTCTTCTCTTATACATCAATAAAAAAAAAAAAAAAACAGTCTGGGCTTATTTCCAAGCTAAGCAACAGTCAAGATCTATTACACGATTATGAAAGGTACCTGATGCCAGAATTTTGGCAGTATTGTTAGTTTGAGAACACTTGTGTATGTGAAGGGTTCATTTTAAGGTACACACTTGAAAGCATATGCTGTACAGACAATGATGACCTGTTGGGTATGGTTCAACCAGGTAAAAGTAGCAACATGACAGTTTTAAAATAACCAAAGGTCCATTAAAGGTGAGCAAAGAATATTTAGAGTAAGAATATCCATGAGAAACCTGCCATGCCTTTATATTAAAAGCCTATAATATATTCTTTCAAAATCAATCTTGTTTGATACTGTCATAAATTCATAATTGAAAACTAAACCTTGAGATGCACACAGGGAGTACAGTCTACCTATTAAGTAATTTAGTTTTCCATCCAAACTATAATAACCAAATCCTACCATAACCTACTTTGCCTGTTAATCCTGGAACACACATGATGGTGATGCTGGAACAAACCTGCCGACGATTCTGCAATACACATGATGTGATACTGGAACACACATGATGGTGATGCCAGAACACACATGATGGTGGTGCCGGAACACACATGATGGTGATGCCAGAACACACATGATGGTGGTGCCGGAACACACATGATGGTGATGCTGGAACACACACGATGGTGATGCTGGAACACACATGATGGTGATCCTGAAACAAACCTGCTGGTGATCCCAGAATACAATGAAATTTTTTTTTTTACTGCACTCCAAATACCTGTCACCATAAAAATGGAAATGAAAGAACTTGTGGAATGTAAACAAAAATCAAGTCCATCAGAGAAAAACAGATAATGTCCATAAGTTGATTACACCACAGATCCTTAGTCCAGGCATTGGAATCATCAAGAGTAATAAAGCACCTCTTGCTGCCTTTGGTGCTTGTGCCCACAAGATTGGGGTAATCTACAAATGACATACACACCAACAAACAAACAAGAAGAGCGCGCACTAAGTGCAGTAGAGTTAAAAGCTTAAATGTTAAAATCGAATGCAAATTGGCCACAAAATTAAAATAGACAAAGCATGTACCCAACACTCCCAGCATGGATGCCTCTCTGTGTTCACCTGAAGAGAGGTGTCCATGCCGGGAGTGTTGAGTACATGCTTTTTCTGTTTTAATTTTGTGAGAGGACAATTTGCTTTCGATTTTAACAATAAAGCATTTTAACTCTACTGCGCTTAGTGTGTGCTCTTCTTGTTTGTTTGATCCTGGAATACACTTGCTGGTACAGCTGGACCATACATGCTGATGATCTTGGTTCTTAGAACACACTTACTGTTGAACCTGAAACACATTTGCTAGTGATCTCAAAATACACCTGATGTTTATCCTGGAAAACATCCGACAGTAAACCTGGAGTGCACCTGTTGATGATTCTGGAACACAACTGCTGGTGAAGCTGGAACACCTAATGTTTTCCCTGGAAATCACATGCTGGTGATGCTTAAGAACATCTGATGGTGAACCTGTAACACACCTGCTGGTGATCTTGTAACAGACTAGCTGGTTATGCTGGAACACACCAGTTGGTGATTGTAAAATACACCTGCTCATGGTTCTGAAACACACATGCTAACGATGTGGAAACAAATTTGCTGGGGATCATTGAACACACATCCTGGTGATGCTGAAACACATGTGCTGGTGATCCCGGAACACACATACTAATAATGCTGAAACACATCTGCTGGTAAAGCTGGAACACCTGCTGTTTATCCTGGAATTCACATGCTGATGATGCTTAAAGGAGAAGCCCAGCCTGAGCTAATTCAGCTGGACTTCTCCTATGAGTCACATGAGTGCAATTCCTTTTGCGCAAGATCAGTCCAGGCTCCCAGAGTCAGGATCCACCAGGTGCCTGGACTGATGGTAGTTTCAGCCTCTCAGCTAAAAACGCTGAGACGGCTGCTCTGACCCCTCCACAGCTCATCGCTTCAGTGAGCGTGGAGGGGCAGAGCAGGAGAGCTGCTGCTCTCCGCTCAGGGAGCTGTGAGAACCGCGCCATCGGCGGTGTTCAATGGCTCGGTTACATAGTTACATAGTAGGTGAGGTTGAAAAAAGACACAAGTCCATCAAGTCGAACCTATGTGTGATTATGTGTCAGTATTACATTGTATATCCCTGTATATTGCGGTCATTCAGGTGATTATCTAATAGTTTCTTGAAGCTATCAATGCTCCCCGCTGAGACCACCGCCTGTGGAAGGGAATTCCACATCCTTGCCGCTCTTACAGTAAAGAATCCTCTACGTAGTTCAAGGTTAAACCTCTTTTCTTCTAATTGTAATGAGTGGCCACGAGTCTTATTAAACTCTCTTCTGCGAAAAAGTTTTATCCCTATTTTGGGGTCACCAGTCCGGTATTTGTAAATTGAAATCATATCCCCTCTCAAGCGTCTCTTCTCCAGAGAGAATAAGTTCAGTGCTCGCAACCTTTCCTCATAACTAAGATCCTCCAGACCCCTTATTTAGCTTTGTTGCCCTTCTTTGTACTCGCTCCATTTCCAGTACGTCCTTCCTGAGGACTGGTGCCCAGAACTGGACAGCATACTCTAGGTGAGGCCGGACCAGAGTCTTGTAGAGCGGGAGAATTATCGTTTTATCTCTGGAGTTGATCCCCCTTTTAATGCCAATATTCTGTTTGCTTTGTTAGCAGCAGCTTGGCATTGCATGCCATTGCTGAGCCTATCATCCACTAGGACCCCCAGGTCCTTTTCCATCCTAGATTCCCCCAGAGGTTCTCCCCCCAGTGTATAGATTGCATTCATATTTTTGCCACCCAAATGCATTATTTTACATTTTTCTACATTGAACCTCATTTGCCATGTAGTCGCCCACCCCATTCATTTGTTCAGGTCTTTTTGCAAGATTTCCACATCCTGCAGAGAAGTTATTGCCCTGCTTAGCTTAGTATCGTCTGCAAATACAGAGATTGAACTGTTTATCCCATCCTCCAGGTCGTTTATAAACAAATTAAATAGGATTGGTCCCAGCACAGAACCCTGGGGAACCCCACTACCCACCCCTGACCATTCTGAGTACTCCCCATTTATAACCACCCTCTGAACTCTCCCTTGTAGCCAGTTTTCAATCCATGTACTCACCCTATGGTCCATGCCAACGCACCTTAGCTTGTATAGTAAACGTTTATGGGGAACTGTGTCAAATGCTTTTGCAAAATCCAGATACACCACATCTACGGGCCTTCCTTTATCTAGATGGAAACTCACCTCCTCATTCTTAGTGAAGAGGCGGCGGGGGACAGATGCAGCATCAGACCGATGGTGTATCCACATAGGTAAGTATTAATCTGCAGAAAACAGGATTCCCATACTTCTCCTTTAAATGCACCTGATGGTGATCCTGGTGCACACCTGCTAATGGTTCTGGAACACACATGATTGATGATGCTGAAACACATTTGCTGGTGATCCCGGAACACACATACTATGGGTCACAGGAGTTCAATCCGTTTTGGGCAAGATCAGTCCAGGCACCGTGTCATCCCATACTTCCCCTGTAAATGCACCTGATGGTGATCGTGGTGCACACCTGCTAATGGTTTTGGAACACGCATGATTGATGATGCTGAAACACATTTGCTGGTGATCCCGGAACACACATACTGTTGATGCTGAAACAAACCTGCTGGTAAAGCTGGAACACCTGCTGTTTATCCTGGAACTCGCATGCTTTTGATGCTGAAACACATCTGCTGGTGATCCCAGAACACACGCAACGGTCATGCTGAAATGCATCTGCTGGTGATCCTGGAATCTCTTCCTTGCTGCTTCTAACACACAGAAATCCTGATGTAAGCCTGCACTAAGATGATTCCCATGGCCACCAATCAGACTCAGACCTACCTTGGAAGTGATGGGTGGTGTAGAACAGTGGTCATCATCTCCTGTCTCCTGACCACTAACAGGCCAGGTTTGCAAGATAACTGAAATACATGACAGGTGATATTATTTCCTGCTCAGTGATTGAAGTATTCTAGTCTGTATCTCCACAAGGTAATACATAAAACCTGGCCTGTTAATGGGCCCTGAGGACAGGAGTTGATGACCACTGATGTAGAAAACAAAAGAGAGGACACCGCGCAGGCTGCGAGGAGTACTCTTCTAGGTGCCTCCCACTGACCCTCTACGGAGCTGTGTGTACTTATACTGTGATTGCATATAACTCCTTTTAATGAAAAACCAAGGGAATTTTTATGACTTTCAGTGAGCACAGCTGCAGTGATTACTGTACAGCAGTACACACATATTGAGTGCTTCAACTTGTTCCCTAATATTGCTTTAATTAGAATACAAAAGCTCATTGAAAATACATGTTTTCCTCTTAATGAAGTTTTCTGCTTCAAACCTTCTCCCCCGAGGAGCGCCCCTCCATGGGGGTCCTGGGTACTTCACATGTCCTAGCTTCTCTCTGCTCTGTATAGCCGTCCCCCTCCTGAGCTCTCTCATTTACCTCTTGTTATTCTGTATTCCTGCAGGGTCCGGCTTCCATCCTCTCCCCGGGAGACGTGCAACATCTTTTCAAGGTAAGCATACATTTTCTGACGCTTCGCCGCTCAGAAACCTGGCTGGAATACCAAGCTGCCATCTTTTCCAAAAAAAAGACACAGAACACATAAATCATATAACATTCAACTCATATTCTTTTTAAAGTAGATGTATAACCTAACCAACTGCTAATTGGTTTGATAAAGCACTGTGCGTCATAAATAATTGCCTTTTTGTTATTGTTTTTACCTTTTTTGTTCTCCTTTTCTTGCATCTCAGTGCTGCGGATCTTCTGCAGCCTCCTTGCAGCCACTTACTGTCTACATACAGCAGAATCTGGCAATGGCTGCATAGCATATCTCAGGGTGGGTTTCCTGGTGGTAAACTAGACATGTGCAGAACAAAAAACATTTGTTTAGTTTCGTTTTGGTTTCGATTCGTTATCTACATAAATTCGTTTTAGTTAAATTAGTTTAACCCGTTTAATTTCGTTTTCGGAATTTGTTTAGTTTATCCGTTCGAATTTTCGGAATTCTAATTTGAAACGTTTTCAAATTCGAAAAGTTTTCAAATAGTTTTCAAAATTCGAATAGTTTTCCAATTTATAAAGAGAATAAAATAGAATAGAAAGGAAAGGAATCAAATAGAAAAAAATAGAATAGAATAGAAAATAATATAACAGAAAATAAAATAATAGAATATAATAGAGTAAAACAGAACAAAATAGAATAGTAAATAAAAGAACAGAATATAATGGAATAGAAATGCACAGAAATGAATAGAATAGAATAGAATGAAAAATAATAGAATAAAATAGAAGAATATAGCCAATCTTGTTCTGAAATTTAAATAGAATAGAAAAGAATATAATTCAAAAAAGAATAGAATAGAAATTTGAAATTAAATAGAATAGAAAAGAATAGGTTAGAATAGAAAATAACAGAATAGTATAGAAAAAAAAACAACAGAATAGAAAGAATGTAACCATCTTCCTATTCTAATCTATTCTTTTCAATTGTATTCAAAACAAATTAATTCTATTTGAATTTTGGGAAATGGTTGTTTTTTTTATACTATTCTATTGTTTTTTTTCATTCTACTGTTTTTCTATTTGTTTATTTTATTCTATTATTTTCTTTTCTATTCTATTCTATCCTTTTCTTATCTATTCTTTTCTATACAAATTCTAATTTATTCTGCGCCAAATTCGAATTTCGGAAGATGGTTATATTCTTTCTATTCTGTTGTTTTTTCTATACTATTCTGTTATTTTCTATTCTATTCTAATCTATTCTTTTCTATTTTATTCAAATTGATTCTATTTGAATTTTGGGAACTACTTTTTTTCTATTCTTTTATAGTGTAGTCTATTCTTTTTTTTCTATTATATTCTTTTTTATTCTATTATTTTTCTTTGTATTCTAATTTGAATTTATTCTATGTGAAATTTGAATTTCAGAAGCTGGTTATATTCTTTTTATTTTATCTATTCTATTCTATTCTATTAATTTCTATTCTATTCTATTTGATTCTGTTCTGTTATGTTCTATTTTGTTCTGTTTTACTCTATTATATTATATTCTTTTATTCTCTGTTATATTCTTTTCTATTCTATTTTTTTCTATTCTGTTCCTTTATTTTCTATTATATTTTATTCTCTTTGAAAATTTGAAAACGATTCTAAAACGATTCAAATTGATTAGAAAACTTTTCAAATCGATTTAAATTCCGTCCAAATTTTTTTTCCGTTATTTGGGATTTGTTGAAATTCGGTATTATTGTAATTTGGAAATTCGAATACATCCGAATTTCCAAAAAACTAAAATTTGTCCGAATTCCAATTCGGAACGAAATGAACTGCACATGTCTATTGGTAATAACAGTGGGCCATGCCTGCTGTGTTTAAATGATAACGTGTAGTCTCCATCAGAAGCCCATGTGACAATGTAGGAGCATAGTTGGGAGACCAGAGCAGAACATTATCACCCTAAAACATTAGGTGCCTGAACAAAGACCTTTATGGCAGGATTACTGGGTATTATTTAATCCAATTACAACAGCATTACGCATATATGTGGCAATAGGGAAGGTGGACCTTAATGCCTGGCCGCTGTATACATGCTTTGCTGTCTTGTTCTGGGGTGTGCTTCATTGGCATCCCCTCCAGAACTGTGACACTGCCAGTTCAACGTGATCTACTACCGGGGGTCCTCAGAGAATAAGTTCAGGTACTGCCTTCCCCGAGTTACCCTTTGTCTCCACCCCTGTCCTACCTCTGAGCACCGGCCCTTTTTCTACGCCCTCAATCCACCTCCTAGTACTGCTCCTTTTTGGGAATAGAGAGCCAGGAATAACTTTGTGGTGGTAAGTCATTTGTATAGAATTGGTTACTGATAATAGAACCCCCCAGCAACAACAGATTGCCCCACCAACAGTAGATAATTTCCAGAAATAATAGACACCCCCAACCCCCAGAAACACAAGGCCTCTTCTGGCTACAATAGATCCCCCAGCAGCCAGCATCAATAGACCCTCTCTACTCAACAGTAAATCCCCCTAACAACATAAGAACCCCAGAAAAACAAAACATCTCCCAGCAGCAACAATAGATCCCCTGGCAACACTACAACCCACAGCTACAATAGATTAAGGACAGCCTTCAATCCACCTCCTAAGACTGATCATTTTTGGGAATAGAGAGCCACGTATCACTTTGTAGTGTTAAATCATTTGTATGGAATTGGTTACTGATAATAGACCCCCCCAGCAACAACAGATTCCCCCACCAACAATAGATCTTTCTCCAGGAACAATAGACCCCCCCCCAGCAACAATAGACCCCTTCTGGCTACACTAGATCTACAGTAAATTCCCCCAACAACATAAGAACCCCAGAGCAACAATAGATCTCTCATCAGCAACAATAGATCTCCCACCAGCTACGCTACACCCCCCAGCTACAACAGATTCCCAGCAATCAGGGTTCCCCTGTGTTCCCGCTGAAAAAAAGCCCTGTCTACTACTAGTGAATGCTGCAGGCTTAAAAAGATTGGAATTGCATGAACTCTGGAAGCTGTGTCTAAAAAAGGAAGGCAGAGGGCAAAGGATTAGCTACTAATATTGTCTGTGGTCTTCCTGCAGCTGATATTTCCCCAATATTCATACACCATGGCTTGTTCTGCACCATGTCTTTGCGTGGGGGCGGTCATCCTGGTAGAGGCAAGGCTTTGCTTCCTCGTGTCAGAGCCTCCAGCAAGGAGAACAGTGAGCAGCACCATAGTGATGTCATTAAATCTCACTCAAAATCTCTTGAGAATAGCAATCGGAGGCAGCGGTGCCTTAGATCTCAGACTGTAGATATACAGCTATAAGGCACAGCATAAAGTGGTGCCTTGGCAAACTCACCTACCAGGAAGAGCTCTGATAGTTTTCAGGATACATGTAAGATGAAAGTTAGTTTTTTCTGGGTACTACTAAGGCACAATGACCATTTCTAGATGTTCTATATAAAAGTGTTTCTCAACCATGGTTCTGTGGCACCCTGGAGTGCCATTTGTGTACCCCTGGGGTTCCACAAGCACAAGGCCTGGTTTGCCCTGGATCAGAGATGGATGAGGGGTATTCTGATTTCATGTATAGGGGAGACTCTGATGTGGTGAGGGGAGGACTGTGACCTTATGGGGGGATTCAGTGATGAGAGGCATCTGATGTAAAGGGGGAACTTCGATGTGATAGGAGACTCTGACAGAATGGGACCCCTGACATGATTTGAGGGGGGGCAGGATGTGATGGAGGGACCTCTGTTGTATAGGGGGTATTCTGATGTATAGGAGGGCCTGTGATGTAAAGGGGGCTCTGGATTTTGTCATGGGAGTGCTCTGATGGGAGGGGTAAGCTGTCATGTATAGGGGAGACCCTGATGTGAAGGGTGACTCTGAATTGGTGATGAGGAGGCCTCTGATGTATCGGGGGAATTGTATGCAATGGGGGACTTCGACATGAAGGGGACCTCTGCTGTCTAAGGGGCCTCTGATATGAAGGGAAGGGGGCTCTGATGTGAAGGGGGACCTCTGATGTGGTAGGAGTCCTTTGACATATAGGGGGACCTTTGATGTGAAGGGGGCCCCCTGATGTAATGGTGGCACTTGTGATGTGGTGGGGGTCCTTTGAAGTATAGGGGGACCTTTGATGTGATGGGAAGACCTCTGATGTATGGGTATGCCTCTGATGTGAAAGGGGAACTCTGATGTGATGGTGGAACCTCTGATGTAATGGTGGGACCTTTGATATAATGGTAAGACCTTTGATGTGTTAGGGGTCCTTTAATGTATAGGGGAGGCTCTGAGGTATGCTGGGGGCCTCGAATGTGAAGGGAGACCTCTGATGTAATGGTGGGACCTCTGATGTAGTGGGGGTCCTTTGACATATAGGGGGATCTTTGATGTGATGGGAGGACCTCTGATGTATTGGTATTCCTCTGATGTGAAGGGGGAACTCTGATGTGATGGTGGAACCTCTGATGTAATGGTGGGACCTCTGATATAATGGTGAGACCTCTGATGTGTTGGGGGTCCTTTGATGTATAGGGGGGCCTCTGATGTATGGGGGGCCTCTAATGTGAAGGGAGACCTCTGATGTAATGGTGAGACCTCTGATGCGGTGGGGGTCCTTTGAAGTATAGTGGGACCTTTGATGTGATGGGAGGACCACTCCTGTATGGGAGGCCTCTGATGTAATTGTGGGACCTCTGATGTAATGGTGGGACCTCTGATGTGCTGGGGGTCCTTTGACGTATAGGGGGACCTTTGATGTGATGGGAGGATTTCTGATGCATGGGGAGGCCTCTGATGTAATTGTGGGGCCTCTGATGTAATGATGGGACCTCTGATGTGCTGGGGGTCCTTTGAAGTATAGGGGGACCTCTGATGTGATGGGAGGACCTCTGGTATTAAGGAGGGCTTCTGATATGAAGTCAATACAATCAAGGTGGCTGTGTGCATCTTTCCAGGTTCAGGTTTCCCATTGAGAAGTAATATTTACTTTTGTACATTGTTCACCGAAATGCCCCGAGATTTTGCATACTTTTAAAGGGTGCCACGACTGAAAAAAGGTTTAAAAACATTGCTGCATAACAGATTAAATCTTCAAGTTTCGAGTTCAGTTCAACGTTAACACTTATTTGATATTTTAGTGATCGGGTTTAGATTTCCTTTAAGCAGAACGCCATTTTATGTCCTAGTACATAAATGGTCAGCACATTTTCTCCCCGAGTGTTAATATGTGTTTATTCAGGGGTGTTTATAATAGGATGAATAGTCATAAGTATATTTGTATCACGTACACTGTTCTTATCTATGTTTGCCAGCAGATCCCAACCAGCTGACTATGCTAGATGTAGCAGCGTAGAAAACGGCAATTACACACCACAGTTTAGATCTGACTCCAAGTTGTAACGTCTGCCATGTCTGTCTGTAATCTATGACACAGATAACTGAGCCATAGTCATCAAATGATTGCTTATCCTCCAGCCAGCCAAGACTCCTAAATGAGCCGCACTTCGCTTTGTTTCATCTTTAGTTAAGGGCAACTCGGTTACCTCCAACTGCTGGGGAAATACAAGTATAAGCATGTCTCTGTTATTTTAACCACTTAAGGACCCAGCCTCTTTTTTAGATTTGGTGTTTACAAGTTAAGAACAGGTTTTTTTTGCTAGAAAATTACTTAGAACCCCCAAACATTATACATTTTTTTTTCTAACACCCTAGAGAATAAAATGGCGGTCGTTGCAAAACTTTGTAACATCGTATTTGCGCAGCGGTCTTACAAGCGCACTTTTTTTTTTATATTGTGAAAGATAATGTTATGTTATAATTGTCAACATGTCACGCTTCAAAATTGCGCACGCTCGTGGAATGGCGACAAACTTTTACCCTTAAAAATCTCCATAGACGACATTTAAAAAATTATACAGGTTGCATGTTTTGAGTTCCAGAGGGGTTCTAGGGCTAGAATTATTGCTCTCGCTCTACCGATCGCGGTGATACCTCACATGTGTGGTTTGAATACAGTTTTCATATGTGAGCGCCACTCGCTATGCGTTTGCTTCTGCACATGAGCTCAGCGGGACGGGTGCGTTTAAAACTTTTTTTTTTTTCCCTATTTGTTTTACCTTTTATTTTTTATTTTTACACTGTTTTTTTAAAAAATCGTGTCACTTTTATTCCTATTACAAGGAATGTAAACATCCCTTGTAATAGAAAAAAAGCATGACAGGTCCTCTTAAATATGAGATCTGGGGTCAAAAGACCTCAGATCTCATATTTACACTAAAATGCAATTAAAAAAACCAACAAATTGTCATTTAAAAAAATGATTTAAAAAAAAAAATGGCCCTTTAAGAGCTATGGGCAGAAGCTTTTTTTCAGCTGGAACGTGGGGGAACACAGTTCAGGCACCTCCTACAATGAATGTATGTAATGGCAGAGGGTGCTGGGGTGTGCTGGAGGCTGGGAGATCTATTGTTGATGGGAAGGGTCTTTTGTTGTTGGCTACTGGAGGGTCCATTGATGCTGGCTGATGGAGGATCTATCGTTGCTGGGGGCCAATTGTTGCTGGGAGGGATCTACTGATGAGAGAGGGGTTTATTGTTGCTGGCTGCTGGGAGATCTGTTGTTGCTGACAGGGGTCTATTGTTGCTGGGGTGGATCTGTTGTTACTAGGGTGGATCTTTTGTTACTGAAGGGTCATTTTGTTGCGGGGGGTCTATTGTTGAAAGAAGGGTGTATATATTAATGCTTATTAATAAAGTCTATACAAATTACTTAGCACCGCAAAATGATACTTGGTTCTGTATTCTCTAAAAGGTCCGTACTGGAAGGTGGGTAGAGGATGGAACCAAGGGGCAGTGCTCAGTGCTGGATAGGGGGCGAAGACAAGGGGTGACTTGAAAAGAGGAGTTCCTGAACCTATTTTCTGAGAAAAAAAGCCCTGGGATGAAGTGACGTTTTGACGTCGCTTCCGCCCTGCAATGTCATGGAGACGGGTGGGGGCATCTTCCCCTCCCTCGTCTCCATGCCCAGCCACAGAGAGGACCCGATTGCCTCCACTGCTGCCAACGGCTCCGGTATGCGGCGGAGGGCACCAGAGCGCGATAAAAGTGATCTCAAGGCGAATCCGCCGCAGAGACCACTTCTATCCTATAGCGGACCGCCGGCTGAACACGAGGATACCGGGGTTATGGCAGCTAGCTGCTGCCATAACAACGATATCCGTCCTCAAAGGACGTGTATCCGGCGGTCCGGAAGTGGTTAAAGCTGAACTCGGAGACCAGCACATATTGTCTGACATATTGTCTAAATACATTTGTCATGTATATTCTTCTTAAATCTCGATGCACTTTGTGTATTTTTTCTAGATCTGTGCAGTCATGCAGTGTGCAAATTCAACTTCCTGTAATAAAGACCGGTCACTGCTGCTCTCTCTCCTTGTGCAGGGTGACTGGTCTTCTCTCCGCCCCCCTCCTGTAAACTTCTTTAGTGGGTGGAGTTTGCTGGGTCTCTCCCACAGCTCTGCTCTCTGCACAGGCTATGTACAATAGAGTGATGATGTCACTGCTAATTTTACAAAGTAAAATCTGGGTTTACAAAGGCATTTTCTACCCACAAGGTGGATTTATATACTTTGTGGCTATTGAGGAATATATTTCATTTTGTTTCTGAGCTCAAAGTTCAGCATTTATTAAAGGGGCTGTAAAGGTAAAAACTTTTTCACCTTAATGCATTATATGCATTAAGGTGAAAAAACTTTTGACAATACCGCCGCCCCCAGCCCCCCCGTTTTACTTACCTGACACCTCGAATCTCCGCTGCTCATTCCCGTCATCTCTATAGCAACTCAGCCTGGTCGCTGATTGGCTGCAGTGGATGGATTGAAAGCAGCGCAGCCATTGGCTCGCGCTGCTGTCAATCACATCCGATGACGCGGCGAGCCGGGGGGCGGGGCCGAGTGATACAGTGACCGGCTATAGCCGCCGGCTGTATCACGGGAGCGCGCCCGTAAGAACTAACCACCATGCGAGGAAGCTCGCATTAAGGTGGATAGTTCTTGCGGGGAGGAGCTGAAACAGCCGCGGAGGGACCCCAGAAGAGCAGGTTCGGGGCCACTCTGTGCAGAACGAGCTGCACAGTGAAGGTAAGTATCACATGTTAGTTATTTTTAAAAATAAATAAAATTACCTTTACAACCCCTTTAATGGAGCTTCACTCCCCCCCCGGGGCAAATTGGATCATGTTTTATTGGGATTTTTTCCTTCCTCTGGAACAACAGTGGGTATAGGATTGTGTATATGATGGTTTTCTATTTGTTTTGTTTTTTTTTTCTTTGGGTTGAAGTAGATGGACTTGTGTCTTTTAACAACCTAACTATGGAACTCTTATTCCTGAAGGATGTTTGCAAAGACTGTCCACAAGGCCCCCCAGGGCTGCCAGGAATACCAGGATTTAAAGGGGATAAAGGACTCCGTGGACCACCAGGAAGAGACGGCATTGATGGCAAAAAGGTATAGTAAAATCCTATATGGATTGCTTAAAGGGGTTTTAGCTGCTGCACCTAAATCTCTGGATAATTGAAATATAAATCTTACAGTCCAAGAGGGATGCAGTTTTTCGTGGCGTCACTCTGGTTTCCATCTTTCTTGCATGTTAGTGGTCAGAGAATTTCACATCTTTTTATAATTCCCAAGAGTTTAGCTGCAGAAACCCTTCACTGATCATTTAGTTGTCTCTTTATTATGAAGTGTTAGTACTGGCACTATTGCATTGCTTTAAAAAGCTATGGAATGGGCTGGACTTGACCTTTAATTATACAGAACACTGCTATTTCACCAACATTTTAGACTGACCTGGATTTTTAGGGCTACTATTACAGCTGCTGTTCTGCCCATACTCTGTCAGGCCCCATCCCCCATGTGTTCTTTCTGCTCCCCATGTCCGACCAGCTTTGTAGTTCTTCCATTCCCTGCATTGCCCAATCACAGTAATGTCCCCTATACCTCTCGCTAATCCAGCTGTGGGGCAGTGCCAGTGGAACCCCTTTATGATCTTCTCCTCTGCCGTACCTGCTGACTCCATAAACCCCAAGCCACTAAAAAAACAGCCCCTGAATTCGGGACTCTGAGACCCTAGGGTTGATGTTGTATGGAATTCTTCAAATTGTACTCTAAACCCTTTTGGTTTGGACCTCAAATCTGAGTTCAACAGTATATTTTTTAGCATCTCTTTACATCTCCATTCCACTTAAAGTATCCTCAGTGCCCAAAGCATCCACCTTTCCTCCATTACCTCTAAAATAACTGTCACCGTTTTCAAAAAAATTAATAAAAGGTTTGATGCAATAGAAGACTGTTTGTTGCTTATCCTGCTGGCCGACCCTGGAATCTTCGCTCTGTTCAAGAGCTGCTGGTGCCTAAAGAATATTCACACCCAACATATTGCCATGGGTGATGGATGGATGCCTGGTCAGCCTCTGGGTAATGCAGTCCCACCTCTAAGCTCCTTTTATCTATTGGTCATTACAATAGAGACATAGGAGCTGGCAGACTAAAGCATAAGGTGCTTAGAGGGGCTTAGCCCCTATGTTTTTCTAAGTTCAGCTTGGTCTCCCTCCTGCCAGCTCCAGTATCTTAATATTGGATAATCAGATGACCTGAGCACTGGGGGGACTGAGTACTGTGGTTCCATCTCCCAGCGCTTTTTATCTGCTGGACGCTACAATAGAGACATAGAGGCTGGTGGACTAAAGCATAAGGAGCGTTGAGTGGCTCAGATCCCTACCTTTTTACAAAAAAAAAGTTCAGCTTGGCCTCCTCCCCACCACCTCCTGTGTCTCCCAGTTAAATAACAAAGTGACCTGAGCATTGAGGGATCCCTATGTTTTTCTAAAAAAGTTTTGCTTGGTATCTCCCCTGCCTGCTCCGGTATCTCCCTATTGGATAATCAATTGACCTGAGTATTGGGGGGACTGCGTACCGTGGTTCCATCTCCACAGCTCCTTTTATCTGCTGGTCACTACAATAGTGACACAGAGGCTGGTGGACTAAAGCCTAAGGAGCATTGAAGGACTTGGGCCCCTACATTATCCTAAAAAAGTTCAGCTTGTCCCTCCGCCACCAACACCCTCCATTTCTCCCTTTTCAATCAGGTGATCTGAGCACTGGCAGACTCAGGCCCCTACATTTTCATAAAAAAATTCAGCTTGTCCACAACCGCAACTCCTTTGTCTCCCTACTTGATGATCAAGTAACCTGAGCATTGGAAGACACCGGCCCCTACCTTTCCTAAAAAAGTTTAGCTTGGTCTCCCTCCTACTACCTCTGGCATCTGCCTATTGGATAATAAGTTGACCTGAGCATTGGGGGATTTAAGACTCTATGTTTTCCAAAAAAGTTCAGCTTTGTTTCCTACCATGTCCTGAGGCTCTATATTGGTTTAGTGAGCTGAATGAGCTAAAGGATGAATTGGGATGAATCTGGGAATTGGGAAGCAGAAAGGGGAAAGGCCAAGTAGGACTCCACATGAGGTTTTTGCTGTTTATGAATTTGATCCTTTGATAACATGCCGACTCTTTATTTATTAACTCTGGATTTATTTGTTTGCAGGGTGAACCTGGTATCGTGGGCCCTCCTGGTCCAACTGGCCTAGATGGTATGAAGGTGAGCCCAATTATTAAAAATTGAAGAAAAAGTTGAAAGCCTAATTTGCAGACCTTTGAAGGATCAACCTCAAAATTTAGAATAATAATGTATGTGTAATGTTTAATAAATATGCTCTATGTATGTCTATGCTGTATATTTTTAACCCAGTCTGCTATTATTTTATTAGGTATCCCATGATATCTGCTCTAGTTAATAGGGTTTAATATACCTGTGACATTAGTAAGGAACACCGTACAGTAGAGTCTGAGAGTAAGCCAGATGACATTCATTTCAGTGAGAGCTTGGTCTCTGTGCTGAGAGTGCGCTGTACGGCAAGCTCCCAGTACAAAGAGAGGTACGCAAATATGTGGCCTCACGGATAAAGACCCATTTCTGTAAGGTCAAATGTATGTGTACTGTCGGCAGGAAGGGGTTAAACATAAAGCTTAATTGGGCTCCGTTCACACTTGAGCGATTAGGAATTAGGTTTTGGAACCGTAGCAAAATGAGTGGCACACGTTTGGGCGCCATTCATCTTAAATGGCATCCCGAACGCGATCTAGATTGCAAGGATCGCAGCAAAAAACGTGTGTAAAATTGCGCCTGGCTCAGGACCAAAATTTGAGTTCCAAAATTGAGGACCTCAGAATCTGAGGACCAAACTGTGAGTTCCCGCTATGTGCAGTGTGAATGGGGCCTAACTGAAAATAAAAACTATAAGCAAAGATATTAGAGGGTGAAAATGTAAAAAAGTGACCTTGGGCTTTAAGGTTTATGTTGTGTGCTGTGTGGTGTTGAACCTGTTATAATTTATATTTTAGGGGAGCAGAGGAGATCGAGGGCCAGATGGAGAAGCTGGACCAAAAGGTGAACAGGTAAAATCCCAAAGATATTGTACATACTGTATGTACAGATAACACCATCTTTCAAGCTGCTGTAGATGGCAAATCCTTCAACGAAGTCCACATTTTTGAGACATTGATGTTTCTTTTTTGTTTTCAGGGGTAAAGCCAAAATCGAACATGCTTTTTTTAATTAGTAGCACAGCGTTTTATATTAAGCAGCTCTCGCTGCAATATTCACCTCCTGTTTGGTGCTGTCAACCACACCCTCACCAAGTCCGGTGACATTCAACCTGCTTCCCATTACCCCTAAGGTATACAAAACAAGCCTTCTGGCTTAAGGGTTAAGGTTAGGTGTGAAGGATTACATTTTAGGGATGGGGTTAGGGTTACCTTTTAATGTTAAAGTCTTAGGGGCTTATTAATATAGCAGCCCCCTTGCCAGGCTGCTAGGTAAATTTAGTTTTCGGGCTTTTGTTAGAATTGCTTGGTTTGGTCTGCTAAAGACTCTAGGACAGGGGTAGGCAACCTTGGCTCTCAAGCTGTTCTGAAACTACAAGTCCCATGAGACATTGCAAGACCCTGACAATCACAGGCATGACTCCTAGAGGCAGAGGCATGATGGGATTTGTAGTTTCACCACAGCTGGAGTGCCGAGGTTGCCTTCCCCTGCTCTAGGAGAAGCTTCTGAAAATTAGGGAAGGAGGATTCAAATACCCAACCAGAATATTCAGTGAGGCCTATCCAATCCCTGGGGAGGTATGCCCATATGGTGGATGGGTTCCTGTTAAATAGGCTGGAGTGCAGGGGAGATGAGCTCTTTCCTGTATGGGGATGGATATGTGATTTTCAGGGGGCTGCCTGCCCCTGGAGCCTTCCTGAACTGGATGCTGGATCTCTTCTGGGGCTATGCCTAAGAACCGATTAAGGGTCTTGTGAGTAGAGCCTCTATGCTACTTACTTCTGCATGGTCTACAGCTGTGCACCCATAGACTGTCCAATTATTTAACCACTTGTGCTACCTACTCCTGCATGGTCTTCAGCTGTGCACATACAGATCTAGTAGTTCTAGTAGAACTACAAATTTTAGGTTAATTTTAGAGGAATGATTATTAGGCCCATGTGCTTTGGTCAGCTGTCAGGAGCCTCCCAAAAAACCCTGGTGTTTCCACGTATGGCAGGGATATGCAATTAGCGGACCTCCAGCTGTTGCAAAAGTCCCATCATGCCTCTGCCTCTGGGTGTCATTCTTGTGGCTGTCAGAGTCTTGCTATGCCTCATGGGACTTGTAGTTCTGCAACAGCTGGAGGTCCGCTAATTGCATATCCCTGACGTATGGGGAGCATGTGACTCTCTCCCTTATCCTCCCATGTCCCATGTGACAGCACTGGGGCTTTAGCGATTGGCCACCCAGCAGTGTCACATGGGCCCTCAGCCCTGTACAAGCTCCAATTACATTTGTTTCACCCCCTGCAGCTGAACGGATCTGCAAGAATGCAAAAGGAAACTCAAAATGTGCTGCCTGGAGTTAGGTCATAAACTGGACCAGTTGCGTTGTTTTGAGTATGGCGTGGAGTGGCATCACATTGTTAGGAAATTCACTTTAAAAAAAAAAAAAGTCAGCACTTATGAACACTGTAGCTGCTGATTTTTAAGAAACAAGTACTTACCAGTTGATGAAGTCCGTCACTGTCTTCCCCACAGCCGATCTCTGGTGCCGCCATCTTGTATTTTGCACCTGGCTGTGACTTTCTGTTTTCTCACGGGTGGCTCCCCCACTGGCAGTGTGGTGAAACTGAAGCTTTCTGGAATGAGCACATTCCTAGACTAGGAGAAAATTGAGGAAGTGGGAAATTGTACCTGTCAGGAAAAAGGTACTCGCTCACCATTAAAAAAAAAAAAAAATTAAATGTTATAAACATGTTAGAAGCTGGAGGGAGGAAGAGTATAAGCGGTACTTTGCATTTGGGTGAAGGTCTGCTTTAAGTCTGTTTTCTGGTTGCCTAATGTATAATAAGTGACAGGTGGAATATATTGGATAAAATATACTAAAGGTCTGTATTTTTTGTCTTATTCCAGGGTAATCCTGGAATGCCAGGTTTCATCGGATCTCCGGGTAATCCAGGACCGCCTGTAAGTACTCAGTTTTTTTACCTTGCTTTTAAAGACAGAGGTTACCTTTCTCTGCAATTACAGCTGCAAGTCTTTTTGGGGATGTCTCTACCAGCTTTGCACATCTAAAGAGGGACATTTTTGCCCATTCTTCTTTGCAAAATTGCCCAAGCTCTGTCAGATTGGATGGAGAGCGTCTATGAACAGCAATTTTCAAGTCTTGCCACAGAGTCTCAATTGGATTTAGGTCTGGACTTTGATTGGACCATTCTAACACATGAATATGGCTTTGATCTAAACCATTCCATTGTAGCTCTGGCTGTATGTTTAGGGTTGTTATCCTGCTGGAAGGTGAACCTCCGCCCCAGTCTCAAGTCTTTTGCAGACTCTAACAGGTTTTCTTCTAAGATTGCCCTGTATTTGGCTCCATCCATCTTTCCATCAACTCTGACCAGCTTCCCTGTCCCTGCTGAAGAAAAGCATCCCCACAACAGGATGCTACCACCACCATGTTTCACGGTGTGGATGGTGTGTTCAGGGTGATGTGCAGTGTTAGTTTCCAGCCACACATAGCGTTTTTCTTTAGGCTAAAAAGTTCAATTTTGTTCTCATCTGACCAGAGCCCCTTCTTCCACATGTTTTCTGTGTCCCCCACATGGCTTTTTGCAAACTGCAAACAAGACTTCCTATGGCTTTCTTTCAACAATGGCTTTCTTCTTGTCACTCTTCTATAAAGGCCAGATTTGTGGAGAGCACGACTAATAGTTGTCCTGTGGACAGATTCTCCCACCTGAGCTGTGGATCTCTGCAGCTCCTCCAGAGTTACCATGGGTCTATTGGCTGCTTCTCTGATGAATACTCTCCTTGCCCGGCCTGCCAGTTTAGGTGGACGGCCATGTCTTGGTAGGTTTGCATTTGTGCCATACTCTTTCCATTTTCGGATGATGGATTGAACAGTGTTCCGTGAGATGTTCAAAGCTTGTGATATTTTTTTTATAACCTAACCCTGCTTTAAACTTCTCCACAACTTTATCCCTGACCTGTCTGGTGTGTTCCTTGGCCTTCATGATTCTGTTTGTTCACTAAGGTTCTCTAACAAACCTCTGAGGACTTCACAGAACAGCTGTTTTTATACTGAGATTAAATTACACACAGATGGACTCTATTTACTAATTAGGTGACTTCTGAAGGCAATTGGTTCCACTAGATTTTAGTTAGGGGTATCAGCATAAAGGGGGCTGAATACAAATGCACGCCACACTTTTCACATATTTATTTGTAAAAAATGTGGAAAACCATTTATCATTTTCCTTCCACTTCACAATTATGTGCCACCTTGTGTTGGTCCATCTCATGAAATCCCAATAAAATACATTTATGTTTTTGGTTGTAACATGACAAAATGTGTAAAATATCCAGGTGGTATGAATACTTTTTCAAGGCACCGTACGTAAACTTTTTGATAATAAAACATTCACTTAAGGATTTGCACAGGCAACAAGACATTTGTTTCTGTTGTTTTGGAACACCTTATCAGCTTCACTGCAACCTAAACTCTTGCTGTAGAGCATTAGGAGACTGTCTATTCTACAAACTGCACAACAACACATTCCATGGACACTGTTCTAATATTATCTTTCTGAAGACAATCTAGCAAGTGAACATGATACTGTATATCACATTAGCATAAAAGCACCTAATATTATCATTTAATCATTGGTAAAGCATATAATATTTTTTTTTTTTCTTTACCAACCTCCTACCAACCACATAATACAGCAGCAAAAAAGGTTCTCTTTAATGCCCAGCCACCACACATATGCGTCAATGGTGGCATGAGGTTGTGTGCTGAGAGCACAATCCTTGCATGCTCCCAGCACACTGACTGAACTGTCACCAACAGTTCTTAGGCAAGACTTTTAAATGAAATCCAGTGGGATGGACTTCCGATCATGTGACCACTGTAAGAGCCCCAATCACAGCAGTCACATGATACAGAAGCCACGCCACCTCCTGGGCATTAAAGCCCACTTAGAAGAGTCTACTGGAGGCACGTGTTAAGGGATTAAGAGGCAGACCATGGGGACATGTGCATGTATTGCAGAGATACTCTGCATATTTTATTTTTTGCCCAGTCATACACTTTAAATAGATGATAAAACAGCAAGACAGTCTACAATAACTTGTGCTTCATCTTGGAGTATCCTCATCCAGTTAGCTAAGCAAAATTCTACAAGTCATCCAATGGTAATGACTCTTTCATAATACATTGTAATGTTTTCTTCTTCTTCTTTAAAAAAAAAAAAAGTTGTATCCATTTGATTTGCAATAACTGAATGGTTTTTAACATTTGTAGACTTATAATAATAAATTCACTCATTAAAAACTTGTTTCACTGATTTTTAGGGACCTGATGGCCTTCCTGGACCCATTGGACCTCCTGGCCCCTCTGGAGAGACTGTAAGCACAATCATATATAAACAAAATACCACCTCCCCTTTATGTTATAGAGGTGAGGTGTGGTGGTGGTGGTGGTGGGGGGGGTCTGTAATCCAGCAAGCGAGACCTTATGCCGTGTACAGACGATCGGAATTTCCGACAACCAAACCGTGGATTTATTTCCGACAAATGTTGGCTCAAACTTGTCTTGCATACACACGCTCGCACAAATGTTGTCGGAAATTCCGATCGCCAAGAACCCGGTGACGTACAACACGTACAACGAGCTGAGAAAAATGAAGTTCAATAGCCAGTGCGGCTCTTCTGATTGATTCCGAGCATGCGTGGACTTTGGTGCTTCGGAATTGTGTAATTGTGTGACAAAGTTTTTTGTCGGGAAATTTGAGAACCAGCTCTCAAATATTTGTTGTCGGAAATTCCGATAGGAAATAGAAAATGTCCGATGGAGCGTACACGAGGTCGGAATTTCCGACAACAAGCTCACATCGAACATTTCCCGTGTGTACGCGGCATAAGTCTTGGATGACAACACTGCTTGGGACTTCAGGGAAGCAGAAGCAGTGTTGTCATCAGGGACAGGCTGAGGTGTAGGCAGGAGAGGTGGCTGCCTTGGTCACTTAAGCAGGACGGGGGGGGGCAAAAACTGAGCACCTGAATACGGACTAAGAAAGCAATAAAAAGCTGACAGAGACTTAGGGGAGGACTGGGAACCTTTGTCCTGGAGGCCACACACAACCAACAAGCCCTTTTGTAGTAACAACAGATTTTTGTGGACATAAAGAGACTATCATCAATTAAAAAAATAGCAAAATCAATGATTTCAAAGGTTTATTTGCAGTGTTTTCCTTTTTTCATTCACTTGCAATTTGCCTTTGAAAAATTGGACTACTCCAACAAAAGTCAACTCCCTAACATAGCCCTCTTTTTCCTTGCACGTAATAGCCTCCTCCTCTTCTGGGAGTGTCAAATTACTGCCTCTGCTGACCCAGATCATCTGCCCCTTCCTTCACCTCCCTACAAAACTTTTCATCTGCCCCTTCCTTCACCTCCCTACAAAGCAGCCATAGCAGTTGTGAAGGGAAATACTATAGAGAATCATTTGATTGGCAGCTTCTGGGGCTGCTGACATTCCATCCAGCAGCAGTCTCAGGGATTGTGGCTGTCAACACAAGGTAGGCTTTTACAGGGAAATAGCATGCATAAAATAAATTAAATGAATATGTAATGGTAATATAAGGTTGTTGTTGAAATTATTGGTGTTGCAACAGGGTTTCTTTAAGAAATTGTACAATGAAAAGTGAGCTATGATGTCTCATTGATTGTTGGAAGGTGAAAGGTGGGTGTTCCTAAAAGACTAATGGGTTATGGTGACACCTTTTTATATCTTTCATCATCAGCTTCCTTTGCGGCTGTCGACAATCAGGCAATGCCCATCATATGTCACCGATTGTGGGTCTTGATCTGATCGATGTCTAAATTAGTACTGGCCCAAGGGGGCAAATCACCCCTCTAACCGTACTTGTCTCTATCCAAAACAGAAATAAAGTTTTGGGTTTGAGTTGGGCTTGAAAGCAAACCTTTTTAAACTTTTAGGTGTAAGGAGCTTCTTCTCCTCTGATTCCTAATTAAGTTTGTTACAAAATATTGCTCTTTTTTGGGGATGGGTCCCACATATCACCAACCACCTGCCCAGTAAGGGTACATACTGGGCAGTGAGATGCCTTAGCTGGATGAGGAGGAAGGTGAGTGGGCCAGACTTAGCCCAAGGTGGAGAAGGCATAGCCCCATATGGACAGGGTTTAGCCTTGTATGGGAAAGGCTTATCCCCATGTGAGCAGAACTTATTCCTATGAGTACAGGACTTATCCTCCTATGGAAGGGCTTAGCCCCATGTGGACAGGGTTTAGCATTGTGTGAGAAAGGCTTAGCCTTATATGGGCAGGACTTATCCCCATGTGGGAGGGGCTTAGCCCAGTGTGGGTAGGACTAAGCCTCGTGTGGAAGTACTTAGCCCCATGTGGGCAGAACTTTTCCCTATGTGGGTAGGGCTTAGCCTAGTGTGGGGAAGGCTTAGTCCCATGTGGGTAGGACTTAGTCTCATGTGGAAGGGCATAGCCCCTTGAGACTAGTGTTTAGCCTTGTGTGGTCAGGACTTATTCCCATGTGGGCAGGATTTAGCCTCATGGGGAAGTCTTTGGCCCTATGTGGATGTGGTTTAGCCTTGTGGGTGAAAGGCTTAGCTCCATGTGGGCAGAACCTATCCACATGTGGGTAGGACGTAGACTTGTGTGGGGAAGGCTTGGTCCTATGTAGGCAGAACTTAGCCTCCTGTGGAAGGGCTTAGCCGTGTGTGTGGGAAAAGCTTCACAATGTGGTTAGGGTGTAGCCCCATGTGGGAAGGGCTTAGACCTGTGTGGGCAGGACTTATTCCCATGTGGGCAGAACGTAGTCCTGTGTGGGCAGAACTTGGTCCTGTGTGGGCAGGATTTAGCCTCATGTGGAAGTCTTTAGCCCCATGTGGATGGGGTTTAGCCTTGTGTGGGGAAGGCTTAGTCCCATGTAGGCAGAACTTAGCCCCCTGTGAAAGGGCTTAGGCATGCGTGGGAAAAGCTTCACAATGTGGGCAGGGCGTAGCCCCATGTGGGAAGGGCTTAGGCCTGTGTGGGCAGACCTTAGCCTCATGTGGAAAGGCTTAGCCCCATGTGGACAGGGTTTAAGCCAGAAAACAGGAAGTCAACTTTTGCTTTTAGAAACTGCATGTTAACAAACATCTGTGCATCACTGTTTCGATCATAAAAGTTTGTGAATGTACCAAACTCAGTTGTGTAGCATCGAATCTAAGCTGTGAAATGATTTTAGGTTAAGCAATAAACCTCCTTTTTTCAAAACAAACAAAAAAAAAACATATTTTCTAAATTTGTGCAAATGACTTCAATTATAAAATAAATTGAAAGCTCGATCATTTTAGGACTTCTTGAATGTATACTTCTTAAAATTGGTAATTGCATTGGTCTGGGGGTCATATCACAAAGAAAAATGCAATTACAAGATTTCCTTTGAAACTAGTTGTTTGATGGTAGTGAAGTTTGCTTAAATAAGTGCTGAGCAGCCTTTTCCAGATAATGATATGTTTAGGATATTTAAAAAAAATAATCAAATCTTAAAAATTATTTTTCTTTTTTTTTTTTAAGAGAACTGTTCTATGGCATTTACAACCTACAGATTATTTTTTCACTTTTCTTTTCAGGGTAAAGAGGGCCCTCCTGGACCCCAAGGACCTCCTGGATTACCCGGACTGCCAGTAGGTGTCAACATATTTGCTGTACCTGATCTTCAAAACAGTTCTAGACCTAATAATTTTGTTTTCTACATGTTTCTGTACTGTTCTGTTGTTTCTCATGTTTCCTATGGATAGGTTCCTATAACCTTATAATGGGCCCAGGGCTGTTTTTACACAAAGCCAGTTGAGGCAGCACCCATGGAAGGAACTGTTGGGGTGGTACTGACACTCCAGACTGATCGCTATTGAGTAAGACTGATTATTGTAGAACCACAGGCTCAACATTGCTGAGCTTGTGTGAGCATTTTTGCAATGGAAAAAGGGGGAGCTCGGTAGGTGGGGTAATCGCAAAAACATCCACCCTTGGGATGCTTCTGAATGTATAAATTTTAAGGCTGTAGAACTTTTTTTTCTTTCCTTGAAACAAATCTGCTTATGCTAGAAGGGAAATAGACTGCTTGTCCATTGGACACCTCATGTTTAAAGCCATCAAAGATGGAGAAAAGCCCAATTAAACCCTCTGTGTGTATTACAGGAATTCAGTGAGGCTTAATATGCAGTAATAGAATATGCTGTTCTTTCGGGGGGGTTTTGTTCTTAAATATTGTAGCAAAGACTGAAATTTTCTCTGCTGACAGCACCTTGGAGAGCTGGACCACTGCTCTACTCATAAGTGAAGGCCAGGGTCTCCAGAGGATACAACATGCTCCCTGCACACTGCTCAAATCAACAGTGCTCCAGGTTCCTGAGCAGTGCTGTTACTTGGAGCAGCGCACAGGGCATGGGCATGGAAAACTGCTGGAGAACTGTTGCTTGTGTGTGAGAGCAGTGGTCCGACACTTCAAGGTGCTGTGAGAACAGGATATTTTAATTGTAAAACTTAGAGCAGTCATCTCCAAACTGTGGCCCTTTGCTTGCCTTTATCCGGCCCTATTTCTGCCACAGACACCAACAACGGAGCATAATTCCTGCCACTGAAACCAACAATGGGGCACAATTCCTTCCAATGGCACCAATGATGTGGCATTATTCCTTCCACTGACACCAATGATGGGGCACTATTCCTTCCATTGACAACAAAAATGAGGCACTATTCCTCCCACTGACACCAACTATTCCTCTCCCTAATACTAAAGATCGGCCATTGTTTACTCCCACTGGACACAGTCTGGTCCCCTTAAAATCTGAAGAACAGTAAACTGGCCCTTTCTTTAGAAGGTTTGGAGACCCTTGACTTAGAGAATAAAAAAAAAAAAAAAAAGAGCATCATATTTATTACTGTATATGCAGCTTGACTGCATTACAGTAATAAGTGCAGAACGTTCAGTTAGGCTTTGAGGCAGAATGGGGTTCTAGAATGCGGTTCTAGCCAAGGTACACTAGGCAATCTCCTGCACTCGGGAGCCCGGTCAACTAAGTAAGTGGTGCAGCTAATCCCCTTAGAAAAGTAAATGGAATGTCGCAGGTCTGCCCTCCTCAGAATAATGGGTATCCTTAGAACTGAAACATACAAAAAGAACAGGAGGGTGCACCAACCTTGTGCATTACCAAAGATAAAATTTTATTATAAAATGTAACAAGAAATATACTCACAAACAAGCTTTAAAACAAGGCTTATCAATACTCCGGCAATTGGGAGCAGTATCTCTGAACGCCTACAACCTGGACCAGATATTTGGAGGAACCAGATGGCATTGCAAACGCCTTACACGTTACAAGGGAGAACCCTCTTCCTCAGAGCCACCATTCCTGTGATGCCCAATGTGCATTGGCTGCACTGTCATGACCCCATCCATCAGACACCAGTAGAGTATTGACCTATTGAGAAATGGGACTTTTAAGATGCCCCGATGCATATACATGCATTCGCATTACATCAATATCACAGGACAATAGATAAAATAATTATTTCACAGCTTGCCAACTTTGCCCATTCAACATAATACTCATTTTAAATATTTTGCAGAGGATTATTTCCCAGAGTCTTGCATATTTGTCGGGTCAGCGGGGGTCCATCAGCGGCAAATGTACATGACGCATTTTGTGGATCTGAGGATTCCACTTCTTCAGGTTCTGTGAAACAATCAGGAAAACTTAGACAGTATCCCATGCGAGTAAAAGAAAAACAGTATGAGTTGTATTGCCCTGCCCAATCCTGGTTAGAGGTCCATGAGGGATACAGCCAATCCCCTTCACCACCAAGGAAAGGCCTAGGATTTAATACAGAGACCTCATAATCAGGGTAAGACTATATATCATTTGGGGTGATATAGTGGTGTACTGAGGCCTGTCCCTCTTTTGAACCGTGCAGTCTGAGACAGTTGAGGCTGCTCAGTCCAAGTTGGCAAACTGCAAAATAATTATTTTATCTATAGTTTCAGGATATTTTATTGGCTATTTGTGGCCAGGATGTTTTGTATTTTATGGATCTAAGAATCAACCTTTTTTGTTTAGTGTGGGGGTCTCCAAACAAAGGGTCCATTTACTACCTTCCAGACTTTAGGGGGGCCGGACTAGGATCAGTGGGAGTAGAAAATTTTGTGGCATCCGAGTAAACAATTCCCCATCATTGGTGTCAGTTGGAGGAATAGTGTCCCATTGTTGGTGTCAATAAAAGGAATTCTGCCCCATCGTTGGTGTCAGTGGGAGGAATGTGTCCTTTAGTTGGTGTCAAGGGGAGAAATAGTGCCTCATTGTTGGTGTAAGTTGGAGGATTTGTGGCTCATCGTTTGTATCAATGGAATGAATTGTGCCCTATCGGTGTCAATAGAAGGAATTGTGCCCCATCGTTGGTGTCAATAGAAGGAATTGTGCCCCATCGTTGGTGTCAGCGGGAGAAATTGTGCCCTTTTGATGGTGTAATTGAGAGGAATAATGCCCCGGAGTTGGTGTCAGTCAATGGAATAGTAAGCCAAGGGCTGAAAATAAGCAAGTGAAGGGCCGCAGCTGGCCCCCGCGCTGCACTTTGGAGACCATGGTTTTAGCGCAATATAAATAAATGTAAAAATGTTTTAATAAGAATGGATGTCTTGTTGCATTCTGTTTCTATTTATATCATTAGGGATGTTGGTACCATAATTGGGAAACCCCAACCCCCATCAGACACCAGTTCATCCTCCCACCTATCTACTACTATACCCTCCCTTGTTAAGTGATAGGCAGGTGCACAGCTTTGACCAGTTGGGCTATCCTCTTTTATATCTGCCTGACGTTCAGCCTTAATCATTATTTTGGGATAAATATTATAGTAGTACCTAAAAAAAAGTGTTTTCAATAACAATCAGGGTATTTTCTCTTTGTGTTTTCTCATCATTTGAAAAGTTTTCTGTTACTGTCTTTCAGGGCATCGCTGGAAAGGACGGAAAGGACGGCAAGCCAGGCTCGCCTGGGGAAGCAGTATGTCATTTTTATTAAGTAATAGCACTATGGCAGTTGTATTAACAAACACTTGGTCTGATTTATGGCTGAAGTCACGGTGTCATTGTGTAGAGTTTTCCCTGTTTGTTGTCAGTCCAGAATAAGCTTTGTTCTGTCGCGCGGAAAATACCGAAGCATGATATATATACAGTATACTGTGTGTATGTATATTTTTTTTGAGTAGGAAAGAGTCTTGGTAACTATAAATATGAAGACAGAAAAAATAAAGGCTGACATTTTATCGTTCTCACTGGAGCTTAAATGCAAGAGATATTCTTTAATGGACGCACCTGTTCCAGAGACAACTGTCTAAGGAGAGATTTTCCCTACTTTTGACAGATGGTCTGTCACTTCCTGTTGCAGATTCGGGACAGCTGACAATTGGACAAAAAGTTGACAGGGGTTTTATCCTACTGTGAAAGCTACTGTGCAGTGGCTATGGAAGCAGAAAAACATTTTTCAATTGTTGTTCAGTCGTTTAGTCGTGTCCAACTCTTCATGACCTTATGGACCATAGCGCGCCAGGCTTTTCTGTCCTCCACTGCCTCCCAGAGCTTGCTTATTTTCATGCTCATTGTCTCAATGATGCTATCTATCCATCTTGTTTTCTATCATCCTCTTCTCCTTTTTCCTTTCATATTTCCCAGCATCTGGGTGTCTTCCAATTATTCGCATTAGGTGGCCAAAGTGTTCGAGTTTCAGCTTCAGGATCTGTCCTTCCAGTGAATATTCAGGGTTGATCCCCTTCAGGATTGACTGGTTTGATCTTCTTGCCATCCAAGGGACTTTCAAGAGTCTTCTCCAACACCATAGTTCAAAAGCATCAATTCTTTGTCGTTCAGCCTTCCTTATGGTCCAACGTTTACAGCCATAGGTTACTACTGGGAATACCATACGGCACTTTGTCAGTAGGGTGATGTCTCTGCTTTTTTTTATAATGTTGTCTAGGTTTGCCATTGCTTTCCTCCCAAGAAGCATTCAGACTCCTTAGTTCTTCTTCACTTTCTGCCATTATTGTGTAATCGTATGCATATCTCAGGTTGTTGATATTTTTCCCTGCGATCTTAATTCCGGCTTGTGATTCGTCAATCCTGGTATTTCACATGATATAATCTGCATATAAATTAAATAAGTAGGATGACAATATACATCCTTGCCGCACTCCTTTCTCAATTTTGAACCAGTCAGTTGTTCCATGTCCTGTTCTAACTGTTGCTTCTTGACTTGCATACAGTTTTTTCAGAAGACAACTGAGGTGGTCTGGTATTCCCATTTCTTTCAGTATTTGCCACATCTTGTTGTGATCCACACAATCGAAGGCTTTATTGTAGTCAATAAAGCAGAAGTAGACCTTTTTCTTGAACTCCCTTGCTTTCTCCATGATCCAGCAAATGTTGGCAATTTGATCTGTAGTTCCTCTGCCTCTTGGAAATCCAGCTTATACTTGTGGTAGCTCTCGGTTCACATGCTGCTGTAGCATGAGCCAGCAAAAACAAAAACACAGACTTGACACCGCTCCCGGTCACCAGGACTCCAGCTGGAGACTGGGAATGAGCACAGGAAAGTGTTACAGCTGGAGACTAGGAATGAGCACAGGAGAGGGGCTCCAGATGGAGATTAGTATTGAACACAGGAGGGGGCTCCAGATATTGACTAGGAATGAACACAGAAGGGGGGCGCTGCAGCTGGGGATTGGGAGTGAGAGCAGTAAGGGTCTCCAGTTAGAGACTAGGTGTGAGCACAGGAGGGTGCTCCAGCTGGAGACTACAGCTGTCCATATATGTATCAAATTTTGGCCAGTTGAGCAGGGACTGGGCATATTTTGATCTATCTTTGGCTGTTCCCACTCATCAGAAGTTGATCTAATGATCGACTTCTATCAAACGGGAATGTTGGTAAACTTTAATTCGATCAGTGGCTGCAGTCAATCGGCTGCAACTGCTGTCAGAATACAATAGCTGGAGACTAGGAGTAAGCACATGATTTGGGCTCCAGCTGGAGTTTAGGAGAGAAAGCAGCTAGAGACTAACATTGAGCACAGAAGAGGGCACACGTTAATTAGGAGTAAGTAGAGGAGAGGTCTCTAGCTAATGACTAGGACTTACAGATATAGGAGTCTCCAGTTGGAGTCTAGGAATGAGCACAGGAGAGGGCTTCAACTGGAGACTAGGAATGAGAGCAAGAGGGGTCTCTAGTTGAAGACTATTAGTGATCACGAGAGGGAGGCTCCATCTAGAGATTAGGAGTGATCACAGGAGTGATAACATGAGGGGCCTCTAACTGGAGACTAGGAGTGACAGATGTAGGAGTCTCTAGTTGGTCTAGGAATGAGCACAGGAGAGGACTTCAGCTGGAGACTAGGAGTGAAAGCAGGAGGGGTCTCCGGTTGAAGACTAGCAGTGATCACAGAAGGGAGGTTCCATCTAGAGATTAGGAGGTATCACAGGAGGGGTCTCTAGGTGGAGACTAGGAGTGAATATAGGTGGGTCCTTAAGATGGAGACAATGAATGAGAACAGAAGGTTCCAGTTACAGTCTAGAAGTGGATACAAGCAAAAGCTTGAGGAGTGTAGACTAGAAATGAGTACAGAGGGCTAGAAGACAGGAGGGGTCTTCATCTAGAGAATATGATTAAGCAGGGGGCTCCAGATGGAGACTAGCAATGAGTACAGGAAAGGTCTAGGTCCAGATAAAGATTAACAGTGAGTAGAGGAGGGGGATCCAGACAGAGACTAAATACAGCAATATAAGCTCTAGTTGGAAACTAGGAATTAAAACAATAGGAGTCTCCAGCTGGAGTCTAGGAATGAGCACCAGACGGGGCTTCAGCTGAAGACTAGGAGCGAGAGCAGGAGGGGTATCAAGCAGACAGAGACAAGCAGTGATTACAGGAGTAGAAGGCACATGAGGGGTCTCCAGCTAGAGACTGGGAGTGAGAACAGGATAGAGCTCCAGATGGAGACTAGAATTGACCATAGGTGAATCCTTCATTTGGAGACTAGGAATGAGAACAGAAGGGGGCTCAAGCTGCAGTCTTGAGGTGAGCACAAGCAGAAGCTCCAGATGGGGACTAGGATTGAGTACAGAAGGAGACTCAGAAGAAGACCTGGAGGCTATATATAAGCACAGGAGGGGTCGCCAGATAGAGACAAGGAGTGAACACAAGAGAGATTTTCAACTGCAGACTAGGAGTGAGGACAAGAGGGGGCTTCAAATGAAGCCTAGGATTGAGTATTGGTGGGCCCTTCAGTGGGAGACTAGGAATGAGAACAGAAGGGGTCTCCAACTGCAGACTAAAAGCAGAAGCTCCAGATGGAGACTAAAAGGGAGCACAGGAGGTGTCTAGAGACAAGGAGTGAACACAGGAAGGGCCTCCAGCTGTAGACTAGAAGCACATGAGGGGCCCAAAGCTAGAGACAAGGAGTGGACACAGAAAGCCCCTCCAGCTGTAGACTAGAAGTGAGCACAGGAGGGGTCTTAAACTAGAAACAAAGAGTAAACACAGGAATTACCTCCAGCTGTAGACTAGAAGCACATGAGGGGCCCAAAGCTAGAGACAAGGAGTGGACACAGAAAGCCCCTCCAGCTGTAGACTAGAAGTGAGCACAGGAGGGGTCCTAAACTAGAAACAATGAGTGAACACAGGAAACATCTCCAGCTGTAGACTAGATGTGAGCACAGAAGGAGTCTTAAGCTAGAAACAAGGAGTGAACACAGGAAGCACCTGCAGCTGTAGACTAGAAGTGAGCACAGGAGGGGCCTAAAAGCTACAGACAAGGAGTGAACACAGGAAGCGCCTCCAGTTGTAGACTAGAAGTGAGCACAGGAGGGGCCTAAAAGCTTGGAGAGAAGGAGTGAACACAGGAAGCACCTCCAGATGTAGAGTAGAAGTGAGCACAGGAGGGGTCTTAAGCTAGAAACAAGGAGTGAACACAGGAAGCACCTGCAGCTGTAGACTAGAAGTGAGAACAGGAGGGGCCTAAAAGCTACAGACAAGGAGTGAACAGAAAGGTCCTCCAGATGTAGACTAGAAGTGAGCACAGGTGGGGCCTAAAGCTAAAGACAAGGAGTGAACAGAAAGGTGCTCCAGCTGTAGACTAGAAGTGAGCACAGGAGGGGCCTAAAGCTAGAGACAAGGAGTGGACACAGATTGCACCTCCAGCTGTAGACTAGAAGTGAGCACAGGGGGGGTCCTAAACTAGAAACAATGAGTGAACACAGGAAACACCTCCAGCTGTAGACTAGATGTGAGCACAGAAGGTGTCTTAAGCTAGAAACAAGGAGTGAACATAGGAAGCACCTGCAGCTGTAGACTAGAAGTGAGCATAGGAGGGGCCTAAAAGCTACAGACAAGGAGTGAACACAGGAAGTGCCTCCAGCTGTAGACTAGAAGTGAGCACAGGAGGGGCCTAAAAGCTAGAGAGAAGGAGTGAACACAGGAAGCTCCAGCGCCTCCAGATGTAGACTAGAAGTGAGCACAGGAGGGGCCTAAAGCTAAAGACAAGGAGTGAACAAAGGTCCTCCAGATGTAGACTAGAAGTGAGCACAGGAGGGGCCTAAAGCTAAAGACAAGGAGTGAACAGAAAGGTCCTCCAGATGTAGACTAGAAGTGAGCACAGGAGGGGCCTAAAGCTAAAGACAAGGAGTGAACAAAAAGGTCCTCCAGATGTAGACTAGAAGTGAGCACAGGAGGGGCCTAAAGCTAAAGACAAGGAGTGAACAGAAAGGTCCTCCAGATGTAGACTAGAAGTGAGCACAGGAGGGGCCTAAAAGCTAGAGACAAGGAGTGAACACAGAAAGCGCCTCCAGCTGTAGACTAGAAGTGAGCACATGAGAGGTCTCCAGTTAAAGAATAGGAGTGAAAGCAATAGGGGTCTCCTGAGGGAGACCAGGAGTGAACACAGAATAGGACACCAATAGCCGTACCATGTTTCCTACAACATTATAATACCAAACTGCAGCTAATAGATTTAAAAATCAGTGGGGCTTTATTGAACACTGCACAGCTTGACAAAGCATATCTCTTTAAGTTTACAGACAGGTAAGGAGCACTATAATAACTGAAGATAATTTTTTACGGATAATTCCCCTTTGAGTGAATAATCTTCCTAAAAATAATAATGGACTGACTCCCTTTAATGCACTATGATTATAGAATTACGTGACACTTTCTGCTTTGATGCTTACTGTTTCGTTTTTCAACATCTAACACCAACACCAATTACCTTGGCCCCAACGAGTATAACTTGTGTCTTCCCGCTGTTCATGTAGTGTGCAGGAGTCAGCTCTGTGGTCATTTATCAGTGTTGTGAGAAAAATGCCTCAAACACGTACACTGTGCTGATCACCAGCAGCTTCACAGAGAGGCAGCAGCTTACAAGTCTCCTAGATTTGCTTTGCTGGGATTTTGTAGCTTGAAAACGCTAATGAATAATTCTCCTATTATTTTTTTTTTTCACTGAAGTCATGTTCAGGGAAAGTGTGATTTGCATGGCATATTAGCTGTAGGAAAAAACACCAGCAGCATTTAGAGCTCAAGAGATTTAACATTTTAACCAATTCATCTCTTAGCTATGTACACTGCCTATGGACCAGACCAGTTTTTACATTCCTGCTATGGGCTTTGATGTCATTATGTAAAATTAATTAATGCGTACATAATTTTTTTAGGACAAACTTGGCTTTCTTATAATGATATTGGCTTGCAAAAAATATTACATTTTTTTATGCAACCCATAGACAAATGTCTTTTTTATTTTGATTGGAGTTGGTTTAAAAAAAAAAAATAGTGATCTACCATCTGTCCCTTTCAAAATCATACTAAAATTAAGATTCCGGAACAAAGCATTGCAAAGTTTTTTTTCTTTCAATTTTGTCACGCTAAAAAAACTAACAAAACAAATGAAATAAAATCAAAAAGAGTTTAAATATAAATGCCTAAAAATTAGAATAAAAAGAATTCAGCAGGAAAAGGGGAAGAATGACTTAAGGCAACCTTCCTTAAGGGGGCATGGTCTGAGCATGGCCGAGTGAGGACGTACGAGACACGAGCTCCCGGCTTTCCACTAGCTCCAGGATAATTAGCTCTGTCAGGCGCCAGCATCAGCGGCATGCACTCAAGCAGACAGCAGGAGACTAAGACCTCCTGCAAGGCAGCTAAAGCAGCAAGAGCCGGTGAATTACAACCGGAGATCCCAGATTTTTTCTCGGTGGCTCAGGGCTTGGGATCGGTGAGTAAGAAGGTGGGCACATTAAGCCAGACTCTCGGGAGCTCGTGGATACAGACAGCCCAGGCTCTGTTGACCGCAAGGGTGAGCACGGACGCTCCCCAGGACACCCGGCAGAAGCCACAGAAAATATCGGTAACAGTAAGACGGCTTCCCCTTCAGTATGAAAAAGCAGGGCCAACAAGTTCAAAGAAGGAAGATCTGAGAACATTGATACAGGCACTCCCCACCAGGGCAGATATAAAGGCTCTTATTTTCAAAGTAGAGGGCGCTCACCACAAGAAACTGCAAATGGTGCGGGTGGAACTACAAACAATGCCAGATCGTTTGACAGACGGCGAGACTGCATCGTAGGCTTTGGAACAGCTGGTGATTTATACTGGGGGGGAGATAGGCTTTTCCAGATGGGCAATGCAGTGGCATCACAATTACAGCTAGAAGACCTGGAGGACCAAAGCCGTCGAAATAATCTGCGGCTCCGAGTTATTCCGGAAAATACAGGTCAAGAAAATCTTCAGGACATGGTAATATCTATCTTTTAAAAGATGTTAGAAGATAATGTACCCCTAAAAATGGATCTTGATAGGGTCCATAGAGCATTGGGACCTAAGCCTAAGGATCCTAATTGCCCCAAGATGTAATATGCCGCCTACACTACTATGCACACGGGGAGGCTATACTCAAAAAGGCACGGGAGGCAGGCTCAATAGACTATAAAGGTGTACAGTTGAAAATATTACCTGATTTATGAAGAGCTACACTGCAGCGTAGAGCATTGCTCCACCCAGTTTAAGATCGGGTACGACAGTCAGGCTATACCTACTGTTGGAGGTTCCCAATTTCGGTTTTGATACAGAAAGGCACCTCTTCATTTTTGCTTCGATCTCGGGCTGACTAATTAGATCTTTTTTCATTTTTGGACACTGAACTATTTCCTGTCCCAGACTGGCTGCAGTTATTTTCACGAACATCGAGTCATAGTCAGCTATGGCTTCACAGATAGATTTATCAACATACCAAGTGGAGACTTGAAGAGAAATTTAGACCTGTTAACTCATGCAGATCATAAAGGTCCTTTTCCTTTTTTTTCCCCCCTCTCTTGGGGGCCTATGGACTTATAGTAGTCCTTGATTCCTGTTCATAAAACTGAACTACTTCAGTTGATAAGACATTTCATATAGATAAGCAAGTGTGTGGGGGACAGGGGTAAGGGAAGGGGGGTAAGGAATATATTATAAATGGATGATGTTTGTGCTGATATGATACGTGGCTGTTGGGAGTATCAATAACCCCCCTTTTTTTTGAACGAGCGAAATGTCATTTAGATAATGTGAGATGAGCATGTATTTACTATTACCTTGGGATGGGCGGAGCCTTATATGTTTGTCACATTAGAAATAGCTAAAATGTGCTCACTTGTTTCACATATGGTATGATTAGAAGACAGTGACTTAAGTATTGAGACGGAAGGTGTAACCAGATGAGCAATAATTGCTTTAGTTATCCTGATAAGGAAGAGATTACCTGATATTAAATAGAGAGAAGGTCCCTTTTGCTTTCCTCCTTTTTTTTTTTTCGGGGTGGGGGAAAGGGGAAGAAAATTGAGAGATGCACCAACACATAACTTAGACACACAATGAGATGGGTGGATTGGGTTTGGTGGCTTGGGTGCGGGTTTGTGAATATATTAGGAACTAGAGGGAGGAGGGAGGAGGGCTTCTGTTGTTTTTGTTGTTTTGGTATATTGTTTTTTCTTTCCTTTTTTTTTGCACACCCAAGTATGAGATTGTAGAGGGTCTTATTTTCACTTCAAGAACACATAACAAGAAGGGGTGGAGGTTATGCAGAAAGTTGATATAAGAAACAAATACAAAGGTATATTTAAGGGGTATAATAGACAGGGGGGGTGCAATAACACACAAATACACTAATACACATCGACCCACAATATTTAGGTTGGGCAAGGACCACGAGAGTAAGGAGGTATAATTACAAGAGGGATAGAATAGAAGGAAGGGCTAGGGGCTGGTATCAGAGATTATTAATATTAATGAACATAGAAGGGTAAATTGAGGAACAAGCAATAGGGACTTAAAGGAAAGAGAGAAGAGGTCTCCAAGGAAGAGAAGTCCCCCTCTTTTTTTTGGACCTTCTGGATTTATAGGATATTAAATTAGTAGGTGATATTGATGTAAGGGTCTCCTCCTCCTGGGAGGGGGTGTTTGGGGCTGTTGTCCCCCCCCCCCCCATTATTATTAAATATATTGTTAAGTTTTAAAACTTTTAAAACTTGAAATTAATTAAATTAAATCAATATGAATTATGGAAGGAACCAAAAAGACCTACAATGAAGAATTGGTGTAATAAAATAAATGAGATCCAAAACTTAGAGTATCTAATGTTCAATGATGGAGAGAGTTTGGAAGTCTTCGAGGAAAAATGGCGGGAATGGGTTAATTACAAGCTAACAATGAGATACGCCGAAGTCATGGGAGCATAGGGAACATAGTAGTAAAGGAATAAAATAAAATCTAATACACATAGGGAAAGGAGGAACAAAGAGAAGGAATATTGGAAAAGAGAGAGGTGACCTGGAGTGAGATTGGCAGAGGTGGGTACTTGAGTGGGGGGGTGGGGGCCTGGATGGGTGGGGTGCGGGGATTGGGTTGTTTGTTTTCGGGTATAAATGTATTAATTACATAAGTACATGGATGTTATGGTAGTTTTTACCACTCTAAATGTGATATGTTTTGATACAGACAAAAATGAAAAAAGAAATTGAAATACAAATGGGGGGGGGGGGAAGAAAAAGGAAAAAAAAAAAAGGAAAGAAAAAAAAAAAAGGGGGGTAAGAAGAAATAAAAAGCTACTATGATGTGACATATGATGGGACAAAAATGGACTTTAATGGTGAATTAAGTATCCCAAAAGAACTCACTGAAGTAGCTTAAAAAAAAAAAAAATCAATATGAATTATAGCTGTAGTTGGGTACTATTATCATGATTATTGTAACTATACTTTGATAATTTTTTAATTATATTTTAACCCATTAAGGATCAGAACTTTAGATCTATTGGGAAAGAATTGAGTAGATACAAATCAACATAAATAGGAACTGTCACTGTTTAGCCTTATATTTATTTTTTTTGGAGGCACTGGTAGAGATAACTGGGGGCTCCCTATCCCTGGTCATGTTTAACTACTTCCCCCTACTAGGTTAGCACTCATGTAAGTATTGAAGTGGTAAGCTGAGTGCTTAAATCAAATTTGCTTTGGTTACCCTTGGGGAGGTTGCAGAATTGCACCCCCTCCAAGAGGTTTTAGTTGATTGGGGTTTTTTTTTTATATCTTTTCCTCTACCTCTCCATTCTCTTGAGCCCCTCCACTCTTCAGGTGTCTGGGCTATGAGAGGGGGATATAAGAAATGGACGCCCTCTCAATAATGTTCCTTAATGTTAAGGGACTAAATATCCCCAAAAAGCGCTGTATACTTCTTCAAGACCTGAAACAGATGGGGGCCGATATAGCATTTCTTCAGGAAACACATTTTAGGGAGAATTATCTCCCTCTGCCTAGAAATAGAGCTTTCCCAAAGGTTTATCAGGCTACCAATTCGAGGCGGGTTTCTATTTTGACTTCTAATAAGATTCCATGGTCATGCTCAAGGTTCTCTGGCAAGATTGGGGGTTAGGGGTTACTTTGGCCTTTTTCTAATACTCAGCGGGATCTCTTTTTCAGAAAACCTTTGGATGAACACTTGGGATTCATGGAGCCCAGAAACGGATCTCTGGGTCGCTCCACGGAGCGATATTAGTGGATGTATGGTGTCTTCTTCATTCTGGGGAAAGAGACTATTTTTACTACTCAGCTCCACATAAGACATATTCTCGCATTAATTTTTTTTTTTATTCCACATAGTCAAATGCATTCAGTGGTTAAAGCTACCGTTGGGATAATCACCTGGTCAGACCATGCGCCTAATTCTTTGAAATACAACCTTTCAGATAGTCGACCCCCCGGTCCTGCAATATGGAAACTTAATGAAAGCCTCCTACAGGACTCCTCTGTAAAGGAGGATGTCCTTAGAGAGGCGACATGGTATTTTCAGTTTAATGATATGTCCGATTGCGATCCCAGAGTGATCTGGGAGGCTCACAAAGCAGTGATATGGGTGATCCTGATTAAAAATGGGGCTAGGATTAAACGAGAGAGAGAAGTAAAGCTAACATCCTTATTAACAGATATCCAGCGACTAGAGGCCCTGCACAAACGGGCCTCCACCTTGGTTGTGGAACGGGATCTCTTGACCACCCACAGACAGGTCACAGATCTACTTTTTTACAAGCTAAAAAGGCAATAGAGGTAGGAAAAAAGCAGAGATATGAGTATGGTAACAAATGTGGTAAACAACTAGCTAGCTCCCTGAGGGAACAGCAATTAAAGACGTATGTCCCAATGATTATGAATGCAGAGAAGTCCTTTATTCGGCTTAATTGACAATTTATATTCTCGGTCCTACGACAAGTAGGGGTGGGAGATAATATACTCCGGTGGATCTCTAACATCTATACCCAACAAACTGCTCAGGTAAAGGTGAATGGAGTTTTGTCCCCTTCTTTTAGGGTTACCAACAGAACTAGGCAGGGTTGTCCATAATTGCCACTCCTATTTACCCTGTCTTTGGAGCCTCTACTCTGTAAGATATGATCGAACCCACATATTATAGGTTTGTCAGTTGAAGGAACGCAGTATAAGATTTCGACTTATGCAGATGATATGCTTTTTTTATTGACTAACCCGATGATATCACTTCCTAACCTCTTCCAAGAAATGGAGACATATGGCTTCCAATCTTACTTTAAGATCAATCTTTCAAAATCAGAAGCTATGGGAGTGGCAATCTCAAATGACGTGCTAAGATCACTGAAGTCCAGCTATAAATTTAAATGGTCAGACCAAGCCCTGAAGTATCTGGGAACCCTTATACCAGCAGATCTTTTGTGTACATATAAGCATAATTTCCCACCACTATTACACAAAGTATGGATTCTTTCAGGCGTTACCTATTGCAGTACCAAAATATTATTTTAAACAGATACATTCTCTCCTCACCGGATTTATTTGGGCACATAAACATCCAAGGATCAGAAGATCCTTCCTGACCCTACCTAAACAAAATGGTGGGCTAGTGGTACCTGACCTGTACAAATATTATCAGGCAGCGGCCTACTCTCTCAAACCCTCTCAAAGATGTATGCATTGCTGGTCGCACCTCCGGAGGATTTCCAACTTGCCATTTTTTAGGAGATGGGAGATGGATTTGAATAGAACCTTTTTGAAGGAGCAGCGTGCTAACATAATACATAATACATTTGAATCCTCAATTTGCACAAAATTGCAGGAAATAAACTTTAAGATCTTGTCTCAGTGGTACAGCACCCCGCCTTTTTGCATAGATGCTACACGGATATATCCGATAGCTATTGGTGTTGTAGGGAGGAGAGTGGGACGCTATTGGCTGTCTTTTGGTCCTGTCCCAGAATTAGGGGGTTCTGGAGAGAGGTCTGGAGACTTATTCAGAAATTTAGTAACCAGGAGATTCCTGAAGACCCGGCTTTCTTTTTATTACATGATTCTAAAATCCCGGTTAAGAAGTATAAGGAATCTATCTTATGCCATATCTTGAATGTGATTAAATCTTGTATTCCAATGCCTGGAAGCAAACACAACCCCCATCTGTAGGAAGGTGGCTTAAAAGAGTAGAGGAGTTGAATGGTATGGATGAGTTGGTTTGGACAGCCCGGCAGAAGCGAGGGATATATCTGAAGACATGGTCCATGAAATCTTTTTATTGATACAGAGGAGGGAAGAACTCGCATAGATGTGATTTCTAATAATTGAAGAAATAGAGATGCTGTTTTTGAGCCCCCAGACCGGGATTGGCTATGCTAGGGAATGACCCACGGGTAGGGGAGGAGAGGAGATGTTTAGTGGTGGGGGGTTGGGGGGTTGTCTTTTTTTTTTTTTTTTTTTGAATAAAATAGGTAGGAGGAGAATAACTGATATTTATAAACTATACAAGAAGACCCCCCAAAGCCCGGGATACTTTTTAGGACCCTGGACAGAGGATGGTTTCTCTGAGTGCATGACCGAGGGGAGATGGTGGTTCTGGATGCTGGAGTTGATATATGTTCTCTATGTTCTAGAAAAGTTGAACCTGATGTATAGGAGATAGATACCAATACTGTCTTTTTTCTGGGGGCTCAAAAACAGCATCTCTATTGTTGCGTAAAAAATGTATTTATTGTTTTCTTCCAAATAAAAAGATAAAACTAAAAAAAAAGAATAAACTTTAAATTAATTAGGAACAAATTAAATAGGAAAATACAATTAAATAAGAATGAATTTAATTTTTGCATACTTTTTTTTTACCTTGTTGGGTTTCTATAATTGACATCATATGGAGTTGGAAGCTTATCTCATTGTTCTGTAGATGAATAAAAGGGTAGATATAAAAGTAACAGTGTTACTTTGTATCTCTCTATCTTGCCTCTGAACAATGTTTATAAACAAGGTATTATTTTAAGAGCAACAGCTTCTAAAGCTCTGGATTTACACAGCAACTCCTGGCTGTCATTTTGCCAGCCAGGAATTTTCAGCAATTGCGAGGAAGGGAGCAGCAGAGGGACAGAAGGACATAATGTAGTACACACGCTGTGTACTTTGTTTTTTTTTTAGCATGTGTAGTATGTCCAGTGTACATAACTGGTTAAAGGGTAAGTTCACCTTTGTACACTTTTTTTTTCTCTAAATTCCAGCTCCCCTATGCACCAATATAGCATTCATGTACTTTTTTTGCAAAAATATCAAAGCTTTCCATCAAATCTACAGTCACTAATCCACATTTCCAGACATTTCCATTAGTAATGTCTTCTTCCTGATCAGACTGTAGGTCATGACACAGGAAGGAGGTGACCAGCTGATCTCATTAGCACACACCCTGCATCATCCACCCACCCATTCCCAGGTGCACGTTTTTTTAAATGAAATGCAGTCAATCAGTGATCACCCTTCTCACTAAATACACAATCAGATTGTATAGTGTATGGCAATGTTTATACACCTAAAATTACTAGTTGCGATTTCAGTGCCATTAATTGTATACAGCACACCAAACACAGAAGCAAACACACATTTTGCCATGTGAAAAAACGAGTGCCAAAGGCTGCAAAATGCACAGTAAAAAACACACAACCCACAAAACGCCAAAATGTCCCATTAACCGCATGTAGTGCAGCCAATCGAAATCAACAGTCTGCCCTATGCATGTCACAGGAAAAACGAGACACAAAACGTTAGCTCCCCACTATGCTAGATGTGAAACACAAGAACAACGAGGCTCCATTCACATCTGTGTGTTCCCTTGCATTTCAGAAATGCGCTGTCCAAAAATCGCAGTAAAAAATGGAATCAAGCTCAGCTCTAATAAATAGTTTTGAAGCTTCTTTGGGGTGATTGCTGTGTGTAGGATGGCCCAATTTAGGTGGATGGGCTGTCCTATGTGTGATGAGTAAAAATGCTCCAAAACGCCTCCCCACCTCGCTAAAAAAAAACAAAACAAAAAAAAAAATGCATGTGGGAATGCGAGTTCCCGCTATGCAGAGTTGTGAACGGGGCTTGACAGCTGAGTGCTTCTGTCCACTCTGTCCTATGTACTTGTATAAAGATGGCCATACACTATGCAATCTGTGTATTTAGTGAGAAGGGCGATCACTGATTGATTGCATTTCATTTAAAAATGTGCACCTGGAAGTGGGTGGGTGAATGATGCAGGCTGTGTGCTAATGAGATCAGCTGGTCAACTCCTTCCTGTGTCATGATCTAAAGTCTGATCAGGAAGAAAGACATTACTAATGGAATTGTCTGGAAACGTGGATTAGGACAAGAAAAGTAAGTCACTATAAATTTTATGGAAAGCTTTGATATTTTTGCAAAAAAAGTACATGAAATAAATAGGAAAATACAATTAAATAGGAACAAGGCTGGGGCAAATGAGTGGCACACAGCAGATGGTGGAATCATTTGGATGAAGTGAATCTTTCGGTTGTTTGGCACATGCACTTTTTTCCTATGAACTGTTCACTTGAAGATTTTTGTATTGGACATTATCATTGCATTACTATCACTTTGGAGCATTTGCTTGCACTTTACTTTTGCACTTTGAAAGTTATTACTGTGATGTGACTATATAGATTGTTGCGCATGTTGAAGATTACTGCACTTTATTATTTATAATTTAGTTTATCATGGCCACTGAAGTGCTACTTTGTAGCTTGTGTATTGCATGTATAGATTAATTGATTCGATTTGAACTATTTCAATCATTTATATTTAATCCTGTTGCGTTAGCGCCACATACTTATCTTTTTATTTGTCATTTTTTGTGTGAGAACACCTTCCATGTTGGCTGCTACTCATTTATATTTCCTGGTGTAGTGAGGGTTTGCGCATTAGTTACCCCCCTTTTTTATATTACTACGCAAATGCCACAAAGTATCCCGCTTATAATACATCAAACAACACAGAGACAAGTCTCAAACCTTCTGGCAAAAAAGTCATTTGGAGTGATGAGACCAAAATTGAGCTTTTTGGCCACAACCATAAACGCTACATTTGGAGAGGAGTCAAGAAGGCCTATGATGAAAGGTACACCATTCCTACTGTAAAACACGGAGGTGGATCGCTGATGATTTGGGGATGTGTGAGCTACAAAGGCATAGGAAATTTGGTCAAAATCGATGGCAAGATGAATGCAGTATGTTATCAAAAAATACCAGAGGAACATTTGCATTCATCAGCCAGGAAGCTGTGCATGGGATGTACTTGGGCATTCCAACATGACAAAGTGAAGGTCCTGGAGTGGCCATCTCAGTCTCCTGACCTCAATATCATTGAGCCACTCTGGGGAGATCTCAAAAGTGCAGTTCATGCAAGACTGCCCAAGAATTTACAGGAATTGGAGGCTTTTGCAAGGAGGAATGGGCAGCTTTACCATCTGAGAAGATAAAGAGCCTCATCCACAAATACCAAAAAAGACTTCAATCTGTCATTGATGTTAAAGGGGGCAATACACAGTATTAAGAACTGGGGTATGTAAACATTTGATCAGGGTCATTTGAGTAGTTTCTGTTGCTATTATGATTTAAAAAGAGTAAACGCAGTTGATTGATAATAAATGGCTTCAGCCAAACACTAACCATAAGTGAAAGAAAAATTTTTGTGCTAACATTCATATTCTCTGAAAAATGGCCAAGAAATCACAAATTCTGCCAGGGTATGTAAACTTATGAGCACAACTGTATATATATATATATATATATATATATATATATATATATATGTGTGTGTGTGTGTGTGTGTGTATATATATATATATATATATATATATATATATATATATATATATATATATGTGTATATGTATATGTGTATATATATATATATGTATATGTGTATATATATATATATATATATATATATTGTGCCGAGAGCTGTCACCTCCATGAGTGCATGCAGTTAAAGTGGTTGTAAAAGTGGAAGTTTTTTTTACCTTAATGCATTCCATGCAATGAGGTAATAAAAAAACTTCTGAGTGCAGTGCCCCCCCCCCCCTCCCAAGTACTTACCTGAGCTCAAGCCCAATGTAGCACTGTGCTTGAGAGCAGGGGCTCTCTTCGCTTTCTTACTCCTCACTGGCCATGGAGGCCAGGTCAATCACAGCCTGTAAAAAGGGAGCGAGGGGTGGGGCCGAGCCACACTGTGTGTGTTAGTGGGCACACATAGCATGGCTTGGGATTAAGCAGCTTTGCTATGGGGGAGGGGAGCCAGGAATGGCAGTGGGGGGACCCCAGAAGAGGACGATCGGGGCTTCTGTATGCAAAACCATTACACAGAGCAGATAAGTATAACATGTTTGCTATTTAATCACTAGACATCCGCGCTATGGCCAAATGACGGCCACAGCGCGGACCTGCATTCCCGGGAGGCCGTCATATGATGGCCTCCCCTGTGCACGCTCCCTGTGCGCGCCCTTCAGGTCCCGGCCCCTTACCATGTGATCAGTTGTCAGCCAATGACAGCTGATCACATGATGTAAACAAAACATCGGTAATCGTTTTTTTTTTTACTCACGCTGACAGCGCGAGTAGAAAAAAAAGACGATCACCGGCTCACATGTCAGGGACATCGGTCCTGAAGTGGAAGAGGCACATCTGCCTCATCAGTGCCCACTAAAAGTGCCACCTAACAGTGCCCACAGTGCCACCTAACAGTGCCCACAAGTGCCACCTATCAATGCAAACAAGTGCCACCTATCAATGCGCACCTGTAGTGCCAGTCAGTGCCACCTGCCAGTGCTGCCCATCACTGCCACCCATCAGTGCCCATCGCTGCCACCCATCAGTGCCCATCACTGCCGCCTATCAGTGCCCATCACTGCCGCCTCATCAGCGTACATCAATGAAGGAGAAAATCTACCCGTTTTAAATTTTTTATAACAAAATATAAAAAAATAAATTTTTTTTTTTTTTTTTTAAATTCAGTTTTTTACATTTTTTTTAACAAAAAGTAAAAACTGCAGAGGTGATCAAATACCACCAAAAGAAAGCTCTATTTGTGGTGAAAAAATGATAAAAATTTCATTTGGGTACAGTGTTGTATGACCACGCAATTGTCATTCAAAGTGCGTCAGCGCTGAAAGCTGAAAATTGGTCTGGATAGGAGGGGGGTTTAAGTGCCCTGTAAGCAAGTGGTTAAAAAAAATAGGTTTACGATCACTACCCACTGCTCCCATAAATAGAAAAGCAGTCCACAGTAGTAGTTATACAGCACCTCAAATTATTTGTTTAATTGTTTGCAAAATCCACAAACTCCATATGTGAGGAATCCATATGTACAACATTTTGTCCTTTCTCAAGTAAAGCATGTATTAAAACTAAAGCTAGCACTCTTAGTTATGTGTTATTTACTGGCAACATGTAACACCTGTGCACACATCTTTTAATGACTTTGTATCACAGAACTGCTCCCACAGAGCGACATGAATGAATCAAAGAAATGAAATCTGTATAATAACATTAATTTAAAAAAAACACTTAAAAGAATTTCACAAAGAGCAGAATAAATCCAAGTCAGCATTTAACCTTTTGGGCTGTGTAGTGTCCAGCTCAACCATCCATTTATTCCTATTCCTGTCTATGTGTCATCTGGTGCCACCCTTTGGTTGTCCTGTTTGCCAAATGCCAGAACTGAGACCCAGTAATGGTCATCATATGGAAGTGTCACAATAATCTTTACACTAATTATCAAGCTGATTAAAATAAGTATTGCTTTTATGAGCAAATGAGAGTAGTCTGAGCAGCAGCTCATATTCTTTTTAAAGAGGTGCTCAAATATTATTTATCATTTCCAATTTTTGAAGCTCTGTTTTCTAGTTTGCATAAGTTATGTCAGTGGCATAAGTCCTCAAGTACCCCCAACCGGCCATGTTTTCAGGTTTTCCGGTACTTTGCACAGCTGATTTAAATCAATGACATGGAATTGATAAGAGCTATTTTATCTAAGGGAAGTTCCCAAAACATAGCCTGTTGGGGGTGTTTGAGGACTGAGGTTGAGAACCGCTGAGATAAAGGATGTACTTATCTTTATTGATTTGGCCATGTTGGAATATTTGAAATGGAATATATATACCGTATATACTTGTATATTTTAATATGCTGAAATACAGTACATCAGCTTGTTATTTTAACTATGTTCTCTAGTGTATGTATTGAAATTTTCATGTATTGATTAATAAACTGATATTTTATGTATAACCTATCTATATCCCCTTTTAAATGATTCTACTTTGTTTTATTTAGGGAAAGCCAGGAGAACCAGGCCCGCTGGGAAGAGAGGGGGCACGAGGACCTCCGGTGAGTACCTAGGTCTTGGTCTTTGTAGAGCTCATTTCTCCAAACCTTCTCAGATCTTCAATGAATGCTGTGCAGAAAGAAACCCCTAGACTGCCAAGGGTGACCTCATCTCCTGAAAATGCTACTTGCCTAGCCATACTAATTCAAGGTCATCGGTAAATGGGGTGGATTTACTAAAACTGGGGAGTGCAAAATCTGATGCGGCTCTGCATGGGAGTCAATCAGCTTCTAACTTCAGCTTGTTCAATTAAGCTTTGACAAAAATCCTGGAAGCTGGTTTCTGTGCACAGCTGCACCAGATTTTATACTCTCCTGTTTTAGTAAATCAAACCCACTGACCCAATAGACATGTGCAGATCACAAGTTCTGATTTCACTTGATATGTAAAGCAGTTAAAGAATTGGCATGATAGCCAGGCATCAAGTATTTTTCAGAGGAAGGTCACCACTTACAATCTTTATAAAAATCCTTTGAATACAGACATTCTACAGACAATATTCACATATTACAAACTTATAAGTTCACTCAGGAGAGCTTGATGATAGCAAAGCGACAGTCCATCAAAGATAACGCAAAGAAAGGGGTCATTGTAAATATAAGATGTCTTGTATCTGGCTGTGCTCTTTCATTTGTCAATTTTCTTTGTTTAAAAGATGTGATTAAAAATATTAAAGTATTATAAAATATATTATTATATGTATTATTAAAATAGTAATAATAATAATCAAAATAATAATCATAATAAAAAAAAATAATAATCGTACATTTTAATAATAACAATAATTATTATTATTATTATTATTCAGGATTTATATAGCGCCAACAGTTTACGCAGCGCTTTACAATATAAAAAGGGAGACAATACAGTTATAATACAATACAATACAATAGGATTAAGAGGGCCCTGCTCAGAAGAGCTTACAATCTAATAGGGTGGGGCAGGTGGTACAAAAGGTTGTAACTGTGGGGAATGAGCTGGTGGAAGTGGTAGGAGATTAGTTAGAGATGTGATAGGCTTTCCTGAAGAGATGAGTTTTCAGGGATTGCCTGAAGGTAGCAAGAGTAGGGGATAGCCGGATAGATGGAGGTAGCGAGTTCCAGAGGATGGGAGAGGCTCTGGAGAAATCCTGGAGACGAGCATGGGAGGAGGAGATGAGAGAACTTGAAAGCAGGAGGTCTTGAGAAGAGCGGAGAGGTCGATTTGGGTGATATTTGGAGACAAGATTAGCGATGTAGCTTGGGGCAGAGTTGTGAATGGCTTTGTATGTTGTGGTTAGAATTTTGAATTTAATTCGCTGGGTGATTGGGAGCCAGTGTAGGGATTGGAGGAGAGGGTTGGCAGACACTGAGCGGTTGGTAAGGTGGATAAGTCTGGCAGCAGCATTCATGATAGACTGAAGAGGGGAGGAGCCTATGGAGAGGTAGGCCAATGAGAAGGGAGTTGCAATAGTCAAGGCGAGAGATAACAAGGGAGTGAATGAGGAGCTTGGTGGTTTCATTTGTTAAAAAAGGGCGAATTTTAGAGATGTTACAGAGGTGAATTCTACAAACTTTTGACAGCGATTGGATTTGAGGCTGAAATGACAAGTGTTATTATTATTATTTTAATAATAATAATAATAATATTATACATTATTATTATTATTATACATGATTTATATAGCACCAACAGTTTACACAGCGCTTTACAATGTAGAGGGGGGGACAGCACAATTACTGTACAGTACAGTTCAATACAGAAGGGACAGGAGGGCCCGGCTCGTAGAGCTTACATTCTAAAGGTAGGGGGTGGTGGTACAAAAGGTAATAGATGCAGGGAATGATTTGATGGGGGTGGCTCGGGGACAGTTGTTACAGTAGGTGGGTGTGGGATAGTATCTTTTATAAATAATATCATATAAATAAATATTAAATAATATATCTATTAATAAAATAATTAATAATAATCAAAGAATTAATAATAATTAATGAATTAATAATAATTAAAAATAATAATTATTAAATATAAATAATATAAATAAAGATATTAAAATTATATCTTTTATAAATTATTTTTGTTGTAGTAGTTATTATATATTAAAAAAAAAATATTATTATTTATTATTATTATTATTATTATTATTACTATTATATAGGATTTATGTAGTGCAACAGTTTGCACAGCACTTTACAGGGCAGACGGTATGCTTACAAAACAATTCAAAACAGTAGGAATAGGAGGGCCCTGCTCCTTAGAGCTTACAATCTAGGAGGGGGGGGGATAATTTATTAAATATATTCTTCGTATTATTGTTATTGTTAATAATGTTAATAATAATACTAATACTATGTAAGAATAATAACAATAATATAAAATATGTTGTTGTTGTTGTTAATGTTACTATTATTATTATGATGAGTATTATGGTGATTAATAATCATCATAATATGAAATAATTTTTAATAATAATAATAATAATAATGATAATAATAATCTTATATAAAATATTATATTATTATAAATATAGAATAACATTAAAAGATTTGTTAAAAAGATGTATAAAAGCTGTGTGTTTAATTTTTGTTACAGAAAAGCAGGACAAGTTTTGCCCATATTTTTATTATTATATTAAAGCACTAAATAGGCATTCTCCTGTATCTACAAATTATATTAGAAAAGGTCACCTCAATGAACAAACAACACATTAAATCTGGCAGTGTAGGAGGAAGCAGGAAATGATTCATCATAAGCTCTTGTTTGCCGGAGCCAAAAGGTGTGCAGAGGGATCACACACTACCTGCTCATCAGTATTTCATCCAAGCATGGTCTTTGTGCCCGATCCCCCCTATTTACTTGTGTTGGTACTTTGCTGATCTGGGAAGTGGGAACCCCTGCGCACCTATTGGAGATTCTCACATACAGAAATCTTAAGGGTTCATTTACTTTACACGTTACGTTTTACACGTTAGTGCACGTTTGGTTAACTCAGCCCATTGAAATGAATGAGATGCCTTACACCCTAACATGCCAAAAGTCAGTCGTGGACCTTTTTTTGGTAATGCGACACACTACCATTGCATTGCGGCAGTATTGCCTTGTTGGAGTGCCTTTCAAAATAAATAACACTTTAATGCAGTAATACATGATAACATGCGTTACCACAATGCTTTAGTGTAAATGGGCCCTAAAAAGAAAAAAGGAAATGGTCAGTTCTCTGATTGGATGAGGTGGACAGGCACAGCGATGAAGTCAGGACCTCCACATTGCCTAATCTGGGAACGTCAGAGAACATTGGAACATCCTCCAGCCAGGAAATGAGGCGGGCTCTTACTGACTTGCTGCAGATATGAAATTTGTACAAAAACTATTTATTACATCAAATGTAAGCTTGAACCATGGGGGAACCCAAAAGGAACCCCACATACTCTCCTAAGTTGGGGCTCATTTACACTTGCATTAATTTTAACACACATTAAAGCACCTACCGCTTTAACATGCTTTTTTGATGTGTTTTTGATGCTTCGGAAATGCTTCAGTGATGCTTTTTTGAAGCTTTAATAAAGCTTGACAAATACCCTATGTGTGTTAATTTTCTATTTTTCTATTTGTGCTAAAGGGGTCCTGTAGAACCCCAGCTCAGTAGTACCCACACTCAGCAGATCTCTAGCTCATTAGTACCCCTGTTTATCAGATCCCCATCTTATTAGTACCCTCATTCAGCAGATCCCCCGCTCAGTAGTACTCCCAGCTCTACTGATCCCTCACTTAGGAGTATCCCCAGGTTCGCTGTTCCCCTGCTCAGTAGTAACCTCCAGCTCTGCTGATCCACCACTCAGTAGTGACCCCCAGCTCTGCTGATCCTCTGGTTTGCTGATCCACCTCTCTCTCTGGTCCCCACTCGCCCCCTGCTATATTGCTCCCATATTGCTCACCGCATGTGACATTGCTAGTTTTTCCTGCTCCGGTCCCCCAGCTCTGCTGATCCTCCACTCAGGAGTATCCCCAGGTTTGCTGATCCCCCACTCAGTAGTGACCCCCAGCTCTGGTTTGCTGATCCTCCTCTCTCTCTCTGGTCCCCACTCACCTCCTGCTATATTGCTCTCATGTTGCTCACCGCATGTGACATCTGCTAGTTTCTCCTGCTCCGGTCCCACAGCTCTGCTGATCCTCCACTCAGGAGTATCTTCAGGTTTGCTGATCCCCCACTCAGTAGTGACCCCCAGCTCTGCTGATCCTCTGGTTTGCTGATCCTCCTCTCTCTCTCTGGTCCCCACTTACCTCCTGCTATATTGCTCTCATGTTGCTCACCGCATGTGACATCTGCTAGTTTCTCCTGCTCCGGTCCCACAGCTCTGCTGATCCTCCACTCAGGAGTATCCTCAGGTTTGCTGATCCCCCACTCAGTAGTAACCCCCAGCTCTGCTGATCCTCTGTTTGCTGGTCCTCCTCTCTCTCTCTGGTCCCCACTCACCTCCTGCTATATTGCTCCCATGTTGCTCACCGCATGTGACATTGCTAGTTTCTCCTGCTCTGGTCCCCCAGCTCTGCTGATCCTCCACTGCTCAGTCCTCTCTCTCAGGTCCCCGTTCATCTTCTGTTATAGCGTTCCCATGTTGCACACCACATGTGCTGTCTGCTAGTTGCTCCGCTCTGGTCTGGACCCCGCTCACCTTCCTATTGCCCCACCAGATGTGATGTCTGCACAAGACACTACCATAACATATACATGAACTGGAAGTGACTACTGATGACGTCTTCGCTTGTTGGTTTACTGGTGCATCCTGGAATTTTTCACACCTGTAATGACGTGTACACACGGCCGGACTTTCTGACAGAAAAAGTCCGATGGGAGCTTTCGCCCAGACCTTCCGACCGTGTGTATGCCCCATCGGACTTTTTCTGTCGGCATTTCCGACTGACTTAGATATAGAACATGTTCTAAATCTTTCCATCCGACGGAGTTTAGACTGTTCGCAAGTCCGGCCGTGTGTACAGGGCATATTACCTCCAAAACAAAGCAAAGCTAATGCTGAATAAAAGCCCCTCAAAAGCTGCATGTGCACATAGTGAGCATTGTTATAGACTTCTATAGAGGCTTTGGAGACGCTTTGAAGCACCAAGAAAGCGACACTGGGTATCATTTTTAAAAGCAAAGCAAAAGCAACGTGTGAACAGGACTGTAGGCTCACCATTTTATTTAGTGGCAGGTGCTTTGATTGGCCTTCAGAGTGCTTTAAAAAAAGCGTGTCCAATGCCACATTTTTAAGCAAGTATAAACAAGCCCTTAAGATTCAACACTCTTCATCATATATGTTGATTCTGGGGCATAAGTTGAGCAAATTCAAAGAGAGATTTGTAGCTGTAACACCTACAGACGATTCTTAAAATTGATAGCCATGGTGGTGCGGTCCCAACCGGGAGAGAGACCACTATAAAAGCTGAGATCCCAAGGACAGCCTAAAAATCCTAAACAAGGCCCATGGTGGATCCATCCAGAGGCATGACCGGCCACAACCGTCCAGCACTAGGGAAGGCACATTCTGGGAAATGCATAGAGAGAAGAATGTAGTACACCAGTGCTCCAGATAAGCATCCCATCTCCAGGGAGGCGACCACCTTGTATAATCTATGTACAGAGAACAGACAGAATGATGGAGCTCACCCTATGACCTGTGATACAGCGCTCACCATCTCCATCCATTGGAAATCAATCTCCGCACTCTGAGGAAGACGAAGTCTGTAAATGTAGAATTGACATTTGCGCGGTTTCTGTGATTAGTGGAGAAGGAATAGATTACATTCCCTACATACATTCCACGGTTTATATACGACTCCTATTAACACTTTAGCTTGCTGCTGTTTAACCTCCATTAAAACTATTGTGTGAGGTTGATTGATCTCGGCAATGGAAGGACAGGCTGAGTATTATGAGCCCCTTACAGCCCCTTTGCTCCTTTCTTGCCACACTCAGCCAATTTAGAAAGGTAAGTTGAAGGTGGCCACCAATTGCTTTGTAGCTGCATAAAATGTATGTGAGCCCCAACAATGGGTTTCCCCCTTTTGCATCCATTTGGTTTGTTAAAAATACTATTGAAAGCTTTTTGTTATATCTGTATGATAAGTGCAAAAGAATATATGCTGATCCTGCCAGAAATCCAGAACCGTCCTGCGCACACTGCAATCTAATCTCAAGCAATGGCCTAGGGCAAGGGGTCTCCAAACATTTAATTATGAGGGCCATGCCGTATTTCTTACAAATATTCGTGGGGCAAAAAAAAAATTGTTTTATAAACCAATTAATAATAAATAATCAGTAGGTTTTACTTGGAGTCCCCTCTTACATGTGGGTCCCCATCAGAGTCATTGCTTACATGCGCATCCCCATCGGAACCCCTCTTACATTAGTGTCCCCATCAGAGTTCCCCAATTAGCATTAAGGTCTCCATCAGAGCCCCCCTTACATCAGGGTCTGTCCTAGGAGTTTCCCTTACATTAGAGTCCCCACCAGAATCCACATAAGATCCCCCCTTACAACTGAGTCTGCCTTTGTAGTCCCCCCTTACATTAAGGTCCTCATCAGAGACCTTCTTACATGATGGTCCCCAACAGAGTCCCTCCTTACATTAGGGTCCCCATCAGAGTCCCCCCCCCTTACATGCAGGTCCACATCAGGTCCCCTCTTACATTAATGTCCTCAGAGGAGTCTCTCTTACATCAAAGTCTGCTTTAGGAGTTCCCCCTTACATGAGGGTCCCCATTAGAGCCCCACTTACATTTGTGCCCCATCAGAGTCCCGCAATTACATGAGGGTCCCCATCAGAGACCCCCTAGTTTGCCCTAGGAGTCCCCCTTACATTAGAGTTCCCACCAAAGTCCCTTCTTACTTCAGGGTCCCCATCAGAGTCCCTCTTACATTAGGGGTTCTCATCAGAGTCCCTCCTTACATCAGGGTCCCCATCAGAGACCCTCTTACATGATGGTCCCCAACAGAGTCCCTGCTTACATCAGGGCCTCCTTCAGAGTCCATCATTATATCAGGGTCCCCATCAGAGTACCTCCTTACATTGGGGTCCCCATCAGAGCCCCCAACCCCCTTACATGCAGGTCCTCATTGGGTCCCCTCTTACATTAATGTCCTCAGCAGAGTCCCTCTTACATCATAGTCTGCTTTAGGGATCCCCCTTACATTTGTGTCCCCATCAGAGTCCCGCAATTACATGAGGGTCCCTATCAGATACCCCCTAGTTTGCCCTAGGAGTCCCCCTTACATTAGAGATCCCACCAAAGTCCCTCCGTACATCAGGGTCCCCATCAGGGTCCCTCTTACATTAAGGGTTCTCATCAGAGCCCCCTTTACATAAAAGTCTGCCTTAGGAGTCCAACCCGTACATTAGGTTCCACATAAGAGTCCATCCTATATCAGATTCCCTATCAAAAGTCCACCCTTACCGTGCTTACAAAGTGGCTGTAGTCAGTGTAACAGCAGGGCAGGAGCCAAGATGTTGGGGCAGGTATGGATAGAGGAAATTCTGTCGTCCTGTCGGGGTAAGCACATCATTGGTTGCCAGCGATCCCAGAATCCAAGTGACTTTGAGAAAGGCAGTGTAGGGGGTGTGGAACCTGACTCAAGCTGTGGGCCAGATTCAGTCCTGTATGGGCTTGCCAGTTGGTCAGTGGGTTGTAGTATAGAGACGCCTGTCACTAGAGTGACAATGTTCATTCACTGTACTGTATCCAGGGAGGAGCAGAGTTCTCATACTAGGACAGGAAGTGTGTTAGGTTTACAGAACATCTCCCCTCTCTCATCATCTCTATAACATAGTGGGGAGGTATTCTGTAGTCCTAAAACAATTCCTTTCCTAGGGTGGCAACTCAGACTTAGATACAGTACAACAATGGAGCATTGTCACCCTAGGACAGGAAGTGGGTTACTGGCAGGATCACCAAAATAAAGGAAAAATACCTGAAATAAAGAAAATGAATGCAGCCACCACATCTACAGACTGGTAAGTTGAAGTATATACAATGTATGTTCTTGGTGTTAGATACACTTATATTGAGACCATGGACCCAGTCATCTGGCTTCAACCTGCCAAATTCAAAAGATTAAATTTAATTCTCAGCTGTCTATAAGGGCTCACTACCACAGACACCTGACAGTCCTTTAGACGAAACGCGTTGGAAGTTTGAAAGGCTTTTTATTCACTTTATTTGTTCACTGCAACATTGTATAAGGCTTGGTTTACACCTACAGGTGCAACCAAGTGTGAGGACATTCCTGTACATCGCGTGTAGGACAGCCCATCACTTTCAATGGCCTACCCTCTTTTCCAAAAACACGCAGCACCAAAACACATGTTGCAAAAGCACATGCGTTTGCAGATGCATTTAACAACTAATGGCACCCCACAAGTCTGCTAAATGATACACAAAGGAGTCTATGTATAAAAGGTTCTTTCTGCAGATGGGAAAAACATCCACATTTGTACTCGGAGACTCTTGTGGATAACTAGGGAAAGGAAATAGAAGGAAATCTGGAAAGTGACCTGGGGTGTGCCGTGGTCACGAGGTCAGTATGTCTAAAAGGGGGCATACCTAAGAAGTACTTAGAAATAAAGAAGTAGTGAAATAAAGGGAATGGGTGGGTGGGATAACACGAAAAGAAGAGACGACTGAAGGGAGGACCAGGGGCCGGCCTTTTAAAGGCGAGGCTCCTCCTACAAATTCAGGCGGGCCTGCGCCCCGCTTTCCTACGTGTAGAACAAAAGTTGCTGTATTCTCTCTAATATATGTAGCTCATAAATCATTAGCACCACCTAGTGGCCGTAATGCTTTTTTTCAATAATACCTCAATCAGGAAAAAAACACATTATGGCCACTAGGTGGCGCAGACGACATAAAAACCACCTATATTAGAGAAAATATGGCAATTTTCGTTCTAAACAAACGTTTCATACATAGACCCCTATGTGTTGGCTGGAATTGGGCTTTAAGACGTACCATTATCTCTTCCTTAATGGCAAAATAATAATTCTTTCCCTAATATCCACATTTTTAAAAAAATGCCTTTCTATTTTTATTTTATTGTTTATTTTATTTCTCAGCTTGTAATTCTTTTCTTAGAAACTTAAAAAAAATACACAGAAAACCACAAATATAAAACCAGCTTGCCATGTATGAAACCAGCACTAGACAGGGGATAACAGGATGAGCAATAAACATATAAAGTGATAAAACAGTAGGGTTTTATACCAAGAATTGCAGGCCTGATACTTCCTTTATGCTGTCAGGGAGCAGATCTGAGGGTTTCGTATTTCAGAGACAACCTATGTATTTAGGAAGTGCTGAGTGCAATAGTTCTGTAATGTTCCTGTCTTTGTGAGTTGCAGAAAACACATTTGCCTCCAAGTAATAAGCCAAACATTAGCTGCAAATACATTGCGCAAATTGACCTCTTATAATACCATGCAGTATTTTTTATTTTCCAAGCAACACCAACCCCTCCAACTACGTAATATTTATATATATATACACATACACACACACGCATGTGTGTTTGAGATTTGGGGTGCACACCTTCTTAATGCAATAGGATGCGCACACCTATGGCACCTCTTTCTGCTTTGGGGTGGTTCCTTTCCCTTTCAGGGTCCTGTGGGACCAACCTTGGATGCACACTCCCAGCCAGGACTAAAGCGGAATGTCCTCCTCAAAGCTAAGGAGACTGCTTGATTAGAAGTTCGGGGAAGCTGAGCTGAAGAATCTGAAGCTGGTGCCCTGGCTAATGGGAATTTATTTGTTTAGAAATAATGGAGCGTTTACCCACCACCCCCCATGTTTTTTTTTTTCCTCTTCTTACCTATATTTCTGGGTTATCCTCAAAATAGATACTCATCTGCACAGCGAAAACAGCATTCTCCTGCTGTGCTCTGCTGCTCAGGTGACATACGTAGCCTCTTCTTGGTCCTCTTCAGCTGGTTGGCTCTTCTGGGATTTAGGCAGCCAGCTTTCGATGATGGGCCGAGCCCCTGCCTTCCAAGGAAGGACCAGGGACACATACCTCCCAACTTTTTGAGATGGGCATGAGGGAGACCTGTCAGCAAAAGTATGCAGGCATAGGACACACCCCTTGCCAAGCCCCCTTAAAGGAGAATTGTACAAAAAAACAAGATTGGTTAAACCCACAAGTGCTTTTTACTATTCCTTTATATTGGCTTTTGGAATTTACACATGCAGCAATTTAGAAACCAGATGAAAGGTTTAGCGCTGGGAAACACTTTTTGATAGATAAAAAGTACATTTTATATACATCTATATAGATCAGACCAAAATGAGGGACAAATGAGGAGGAAAGAGGGACAGAGGGACATTGCTCCAAATCAGGGACAGTCCCTCCAAATCAGGGACAGTTGGGAGCTATGAGGGACATGTCATTCTGGTGTAGGGGGGGTGGGGCTAAAAAGGTGTCAGTCCAGCTCATAAAACAGCCTTTTGAACAGAAGAAAGATGATCTGGACAGCTGCACACTTTTATTGCAGTAAATCCCTAAACTTACATACAATAGCACAGCGATGGCAGTGGGAGACTGAAGGTTGATACGTTTCATGCCTGTCGCAGCACTTAGAGCTTAAGCACTGAGACAGGCGTGAAACAAGTCAACTTTCAGCCCCCCCCCCCCCCCCACTGCCACATTTCTGGTTTTGGGGGACCCTTACTAAAACCAAATAATCAGGGGTCAATGAGAAAAAATGGCTATTACATTGGCGGTAAGTAGAAAGAATGCAACCCTTATGCCGCGTACACACGGTCCGAATTTCTGACAACAAATGTTCGATTTGATCTTGTTGTCGGAAATTCCGACCGTGTGTAGGCTCCATCTGACCTTTGCTGTCGGAATTTCCGACAACAAAAATTTGAGAGGTGGATCTCAAATTTTCCGACAACAAAATCCGTTGTCGGAAATTCCAATCGTGTGTACACAATTCCGATGCACAGAATTCCACGCATGCTCGGAATCAAGCAGAAGAGCCGCATTGGCTATTGAACTTCATTTTTCTTGGCTTATCGTACGTGTTGTACGTCACCGCGTTCTTGACGTTCGGAATTTCCGACAACATTTGTGTGACCGTGTGTATGAAAGACAAGTTTGAGCCAACATTCGTCCGAAATAATTCCATGGTTTTGTTGTCGGAATGGCTGATTGTGTGTACGCGGCAATAGAGTGGTGGTCAGAAAGCCAGAATAAGGAAAGGGATGGTCGGCACTCAGGATGACATCCAAAATGGTATTTCTTTATTAAGAAGGCCATGACTATGAATTAACGTCCGAAACACATAAGCTACATACATGTATTTAATAAAAAATACCATTTTGGATGTCATCCTGAGTGCCGACCATCCCTTTCCTTATTCTGGCACGTTGGAGGTGTCAGCAGCCTCAAGGTCTGACCACCGGGCAGAGTTTATATGTAGGAAGGTTGCAGTACCTACACACCTGTTTTCCTTGGTCCGAAAGCCACCCTTAGAGAGCTAAAAAGATCATTGATGTCCTGCTGCTGGCTTTGCCAAGTGGTGTTGGCCCTGGAACCATACAGCCTCCATCAAACTGGAGGTCATTCAGCTACAGATCAACTTCTGAAGGAACCCTGGTTGAGAATGGCTGGCTTAGAGCAACACGATGTCTGCATATGGCCATGCCCTTTCCTTGTTCTCTACCAGTTGGATTCTAGATGTCTATCCCAGCGTTTGTCAACCTTTTTTTCATTCACCTTTAAATTCTGCACACTCTTGAGGCATCTCATTCTAAAATGTAAAAAACTAAACTAATAGTTTTACATAATGCAGCAACACGTAGGACACCAAACGTTAGAGGTGATTTATTCTTCCAAAGCAAACACACGTTTGCACACTGGTCCTGATTAGTATTCCAATGTTTCTCCTTTTCATCCGTTTCTCTCCCTCACTCAGCTAATGTGACACCAGTGCTGATGGAGAGGGGCAGTGAAGAGTCAAACAAGGATGCTGTGCAGTTGCGCATTGTCCTCCTTATCAAACGATGATGTCATTGGTTGTTAGGACACCGGCGGCTAGAAGGTTGTAATGGTACGCAATGGAAACCTGTTGTTTTGTGTAGCTAAAAGGCGAGCTTCATCCACCAGCTGTCTTGTATACAATTTCTAAGCATTTTGCCAAAGCTCCCCTGAAGAAACCTGAAGGCACATCGGTGTGCCTTGGCACCCTGGTTGAAAAAAGGTGGTCTATATTGTGTAGTAAATGGTAATGTCTCCTCTAGTAAATCAAAAGCAAACCTGTATATATTCTTCACTGTTCTGCATGTGTCTTCATCTCTGAGAATTCACACTGCACTCTATGTACTGGTATATGCTAAAGAGGCATTAATAGAGAACTACATAATTTTTCAGGGTTTCAAGGGCCACAGAGGTGATACTGGTCTTCCTGGGTCCAGGGTAAGTCACTTCAATTATGTTTTATTATATATAATGGGTTTTATTTATGTTAAAAAGTCCTAAAACTGAATATATTATTAAAGCTCAACTGAAAAAAAAAAAGAAATTTAAATATATTGCCTGTTTTTAATGCTTTTATTTTTATTTTCAATACTTTTCTGCTGGTTTTGCAGGATTTATATACATAGACACCCAGTGTACCCAATAATCAGCATTTAGTAACAGACCTGTTCTGACACACCCCTTTTCTTCTTTAGCAGGCCAAATCTTAGGACACTTGTGATGAGGGCTTTGTGTCGTACTCATCAATGCCAATATAGAGCACTGGTATGTAAGGCCGGGTTCACATTTATGCAAATTGGATGCGGCTTTCTCCGCATCCAATTCGCATTACAGGAGACTGTGACGGACTCTCAACTGAGCCGGTTCACACAGTTTCGGGGGTGGCCGAGGTCCGCACTGGAAAAGGATCCTGTGCGTCTTTGGCTCAGTTTCAGGTTCAAATTCAGGCAAAAATTCAGACCTGATTTGCAGCTAAAAGGGAGAACAGGAACATACCGGACCCCTGCTTTGAGCCACGGCCACAGATAGTGTGAACCCGGCCTGAGAGTAGGAAGATCATTGAGGGCCTGTGTTGATGGGCTTTGGACTTGTGTCAATGGCATTCGTTTGAAATGCTTCTGAGATCGTTAAGAATTAATTAACAAGTGACCTTGGCTGTCTTCTGTCCCACACCGGAGTCACAAAAATAGATATTCAGTCAGATAGACATTGTACTGGCAACCTCCATTTTCATAATTTTACCTTACCCTTTTTTGTTACATTAGCTGTGCAGAATGTATAAATATGACAGCCTATTAGGCACCAGAGGTAGTCCCAGTACACCCAATAATCAGCACTCCTGGTCTGACACGCCCCCTCTCTTCTTCTACAGTATAAATCTGTATGAAGACATTTGTCCTGAGGGGTGTGGCCATTACTCAGCTCTGCTAGCACAGCACACTACAAATATTGCTTGGAGCAGGTCAGTAAGGTCAACTGCAGGTCAAATGCACCTGTCAATGCATTCTGGATAATCCTAGAAACCTCACAATCTGATGAAACTGAAACAATTGGAAAAAAAAAATTGGAGTCCTGCTTTTTCATGTTTACAGTGTATGTGAATGTAGCAGTGCCCTGTAGATGTGCGTTGGGGTGCAACTAACGCTGAATGGCAATGCACCGCCTGGCAAATCTACAATTCATTAGCATGTGTACAAGCCTTTAACTACAACATACTTCAGCTCTCTGGACATATGTAGTACATCCAGAGAGTGAAGGATTAAACACAAGCTCATGGCTGCAGTAGCATTGATGAGCTAGTGCTTGTTTTCTTCAACCGGATCCGGGCTGTGAAGTAAAAGTGATCTGGGTGACTGTATAGCCACTCAATCACTTTTATAGTGCAGGTGATGTGGTTCCCCCGTCTCCACCCTCTCTCCCTGGTTACTAGGCTCTCCTGCTTTTCCCGGGAACCCAAGACAACATTAAAGGGTTTCAGGATTGCGAGTGGGAAGAAACCAAGGAACATCCATTCCCTGATCTCCTCTGCAGTGAATGAAGCTAGAAGCACTCAGCTATGAGCATTTTCATTTTGAAAATATCATTCCATGGCTGATACAGCCAGGGAATTCATTAACCAAGCACTATCTGTGCTTGAATAGCTGCTTTAAATGGCAGGAAAGACATTGGGTGTCTCATAGACCCCCGATGTCTCCATAAAGAGTACCTCTCACCTGCCAAATGCTATCACATGGTGGCTTGTTAACCCCATTGTGATATTGATTAAGGAAAATTACAAAGTTAAAAAATTGTAATAAAATGCATTAAAAAAGAAAAAAAAAAAAAAAACGAATAGTAACCCCCATTGCCCTGCACACCCTTGCAAATGCAAACGTGAGCACATATTATGTGTATGTAAACTGCGCTTGCACCACACATGTGAGGTATCATCGCAAACATCGGAGTGAGAGCAATAATTCTAGAGCCATAATTCATCATTGACTCAAACTGATAAGTAGTAAAGGCTTTTAAAGTGTCGCCAATGGAGATTTTTGAGCACCGTTTTTTTTTTTGCATATTAATGGGCGCACAAATTTTTAAGACTTGACATATTTGGTATCTACTGTATTTACTTGAGACAACCCCATCTTTGTTTGATAAACTGCTGCGTAAATACTATGCAACATAAAGAATTGTAACTACTATTGTTTTTATAAGGCCTGATAAAGAAATGAAAAAAAAATTCTGTAGAGCCAAACTAGGTAAAGATATACTGTGTGTGTGTATATATATATATATATATATATATATATATATATATATATATATATATATATACACTGTATATTTAGGTTGAAAATATATAATTGCTTTCTTTCCAGGGGGAGCCCGGTATACCAGGACCTCCAGGGCGGGAAGGAGCATCAGGAAAGGATGTAAGCATTTAAACACACTGTATTATGATATATGCCAGATGATATTGCATGTTGTATATTCTTGTACAGGCTTCAGTCAGTAATGCAGCACAATTCAAATCTGTAGAAGATGCCTCCCTAATAGCTGCCATATGATAACAGACTTTGTATCCTGCTCTTTTGCTTTATTTATTTATTTATCTGGTTTTAGTTTTTGGATTCATTAAAGTGAATAATATGTCTTTGGTTACCTTCCACTAGGGAGACCTTGGACCACCTGGACACCAGGGGCCGAGAGGAATCCGTGGACCGTCTGTAAGTCCTGCTTTCTATTAATGCTATAGAGGGAAACCATACTTGCCGCTTTCAAATCTTTTTTTGGCATTTTCAATTAAGTACAATTCCTCTTTAAAGTGGTTTTAAACCCTTACATATACCACCAAAATGACTGGCCTGTAAATCCTTCTACATAAGTTGTATTGGCAGTCCTCCAATACAACCTTCTAAAACACACAGTTCAATAGCTATTTCTCAGCTTCAGCAGGCAAGGGGTGGGGATCTGATGTCAAATACTGCACAGCACATAGAGGAGAGCTGAGTGTACTCTGAGACATGAGTGGAGGGAATGGACACACCCCCTTCAACACAGTTTCATAGGAAAACATGCAGAGCTGAGGCTGTCAATCACCTGCTTTGTGCTGGGGATTCTGTGGTGTCAGCATAGACTGTCAGAAGTGACTCATGCAGATAGCAGGGGAATAAGAGAGCAGACAGAAATCACATTAGGTGCTATGGATTGAGGTTAATACACACTATAGAGGCATACTGTACGTATGCTTTTTTCATTTTTCATTTCAGAGGTTTAAAACCACTTTAGAGGCTATTTAAAGGACACAAATCCCCATGATGTATAAAAGGTACAGTAACATCCACAGCTCTGGATGCTAAATTTCCTGGATCTGTGCAGAAAAAGGTTATTTGTAGTAAACCCAAGTAGAGTCACAAAGAGATTAGAAGAGACTGTCCGGAGGACAGATTATAAGATAGCCAAACAGGTTGGGGTAGGGAGCTCGAGAGGATGGGAGAGTCTCTGGAGGAGTTCTGGAGGAGAACATGGGAGTAGGTGGCGAGAGCTAGCGAGCAGGAGGTTTTGGGAGGAGCTAAGAGGAGCTAAGAGGACAGCTTGGGTGATATTTCGAGACAAGGTTGGTGATGTAGCTCTGAACAGAGTTGTGGATAGCTTTTTTATCTTGTCATTGGTATTTTGAATTTTATTTGTTGGGTGTTTGGAAGCCAGTGGAGGGATTGGTAGAGATGAGTGGTGGATGCTCAGTGTCCACCATCCATCTTTGCCAAATGCCAATCCTTCCACTGGTTTAAGACCCAGTGTATGCAATCCACCTTACAATGGTTAGCAAGGTGGGTGAATATACCAGCAGCATTCATGACAGACAAACCGGGGATTGTCTGTGTAAAGGTAGGCCAACAAGGTGGAAGTTGAAACGGTCAAGAGATAATAAGGGAGTGAATTAGTATCTTGGTGGTGGGGCACATTTTAGAAATGTTAAGGAAGTGAAGGAGTCCAGCATTACACCCAACACCCTGATAGGAAGTGAAGGACTGATAGTTGTGCTATTGATCTTAATAGAAAAATCGGGGGAGGGGGCATTGGGAGAGGAAACATTATGAGCTCAGAATTAATATTAGAAAATGACGCGATATCCATACTGATATTTCAGTTAGTATTCATTACTGATGCACAAGGAGACTTATGGGGTGAGCTTAGTGAAAGGTGAGGAGAATGACAGGGTGAGCTTCTGAGTAGACAGTTATGCCGTGTACACACGAGCGGACTTTTCGGCATCAAAGGTCCGATGGTCTTTCCGACGGACTTTCGAACGAACGGATTTGCCTACACACCATCACACCAAAGTCCGACGGATTCGTACGTGATGACGTACGACCGAACTAAAATAAGGAAGTTCACAGCCAGTAGCCAATAGCTGCCCTAGTGTTGGTTTTTGTCAGTCGGACTAGCATAAAGACGAGCGGACTTTTCGACCGGACTCGAGTCCGTCGGAAAGATTTGAAACCTGTTTCAAATCTAAAGTCCGTCTGATTTTCGCCCGAAAAAGTCCGCTGCAGGTCCGATGAAGCCCACACACGGTCGGATTGTCCGACGGATTCGTCCCATCAGACCAGTGCAGTCTAAAAGTCCGCCCGTGTGTACACGGCATTAGATTTGCACGTCATCAGCTTAAACACTAAATCTTATTTATTTTTTATTTTTTGGGGGGGGGCGGTTAAATATCTGTTGATGATCTCCCATACCTTTTACAGTCAGAGTATTTTGGCAAAACCCCTTATACATTAAACGTTTTATGAAAATGATGTACTTAATGTATACTGAGCCTTCAAAATATTTTTTTTCTAGAAAGGATATGTTAGAATTTGTCTTGTTTTATATAGTGAATGATAACAATCTAAAACATCTTTGGGAAAATTGCAATTTTTAATCCTTACAGATATGCAATACTTTTACTGGTTTTCAATAAAAAATACAATTACTTCATATTGCAGCATTTCCTGAGAAATGTATATATTAATATTGTCGAGAACTGCCTGCAAATAGAATTATTAGTATGTAGACTTTTAAGTAATTATTAATTGTTTCGTCCGTGTACGTATTGTGTCATCAACATCTGTTGTTGAGTCATCTGCAACTGACTTCATTGTAACCAAAACGGAAGCCATTGGTGGTGACACATTGGGGCTGCCTCGCCCCATACAAAGGTCTGGGAGGATAGATGTCACCCTGTTAATAGTATGGTCACACATCTGTTATAGGTAGAGGAGGTGCCCAGCAAAAAGGATCCTTGGATCAGATAAAACGTTGATCTGCTCCGGTGATGACATACTAGTGCCTAAACGCTTGGTGCATTTTAAATAAAAAAATACAAGGAGGAATATTTATTTAAATGTTTTTAAAACAAAACAATCAGTATTTTCTTTCCTTTCCTCTTAATTCTTACCATCCTTTCCTTACTCACTTCCTCCTTTCCTGCTTTCCTTCCTTCATTCCTCTTTATTCCCTTACTTTACTTCCTTTATTGCCCTTTCCTTGCTTGCTTTCTTCCCCTTTCCTTCCTTCATTCACTTCCATTCTTCATTCATTCTCTCCCTTTCTTCTTGGCTTCCTTCATTCTTCTTCCTTCACCCCTCCCCCTTCCTCGTCCTTAAGTCGACCCTTTCCTTTATTCCTCTCCATTCTTTTCTCTCTTTCTGCTTCTTCTTCTTTCTTCTTCTTCCTTCTTACCTTTCTTCGTTACTCTTCCTCCGTACCCTTCTCCCTTCCTTCCTTTTTTCTTCCTTCATTCCTCTTCTTTCCTTCCTTCCTTCATTCAAATTCCTTAATTTCCTTCCAATCTATTCTTCATTCATTCATCTATCTCCCTTCTTGGCTTCCTTCATTCCTTTTCCTCCCTTCCGTCACCACCCCATCCTTAATTTGCCCCCTTCCTTTATTGCTATCCATTCTTTCCTTTCTTTCTTCTTCTTCCTTCTTATCTTTTTCATTACTCTTCCTCCCTACCTTTCTTCCTTCCTTCCTCTTTCCTTCCTTCATTGCTCTTTCTTTTTACCTTCCCAGCTTCATTCCCCTTGCCGTCATTCTTTTGCCTTCCTCCCTTCCTCCATTCCTCTCTCCTTCCTTCATTCCTCTTCCTTCCACCCTTACCTCATACCCCTTCCTCATTCATTCCTCTCTCTCCCTTCCTTCTTATCTTTCTACCTTACTTTCCTTTTTCCTTGAGTACTCTTTCCATCTTTCATTCTTCTCCATTCCTTTCTTATTTGCTTCTTCTCCCTTCTATCAACAACAGAAAGAGGAGACAAGGGAGTCCCCAGAAAGCAAAAAAGGGGAATGGTCAACTACGGCTTATGGTACAAAAATGCAAAAAGGCTTTATTAAGGGTAGGGGGGGTGGGGGTATTTACATATACAAAAAATTCCAAATATATGTAAGATAAACAATGTATCTAAATAACACAGTCCGTCTCACTACACTAAACCAAAATTAAAAACCATGCTGCAACATTGATGAATAAAACTGCAGAGCGTGCCTGCAGGCCAAAAACGCATGCAGTGTCCATTTGAATCCAAAGAAAAAAGTATTGCACCAAACATTACATGGAGTAAGCTACTGATGGGATATCAAGTCTTATGTGGTCTAGTATTAACTGTGCATCAGATTGAGCAGTACTGAGAAAAAAAAAAAAACCCCACATATATCCACATAGACAGGACCTTACATAGCTGAATTAGGTATACCTAATTCAGCTATGTAAGGTCCTGTCTATGTGGATATATGTGGTTTTTTTTTTTTTTCTCAGTACTGCTCAATCTGATGCACAGTTAATACTAGACCACATAAGACTTGATATCCCATCAGTAGCTTACTCCATGTAATGTTTGGTGCAATACTTTTTTCTTTGGATTCAAATGGACACTGCATGCGTTTTTGGCCTGCAGGCACGCTCTGCAGTTTTATTCATCAATGTTGCAGCATGGTTTTTAATTTTGGTTTAGTGTAGTGAGACGGACTGTGTTATTTAGATACATTGTTTATCTTACATATATTTGGAATTTTTTGTATATGTAAATACCCCCACCCCCCCTACCCTTAATAAAGCCTTTTTGCATTTTTGTACCATAAGCCGTAGTTGACCATTCCCCTTTTTTGCTTTCTGGGGACTCCCTTGTCTCCTCTTTCTGTTGTTGATATAGTGCCATTGCTTTTAGGGCAGGTATCCCGTCACATATTGACGAATCGGCTGGTACTCCATTTGCTGTTTGCTACTTTGGTGAGTGTGGATTCAAGGACTTTTTACCCCCCATTTTTTGCTCTTCTCCCTTCTAACCTCCTTCCTTTACTCCTCTTCCTCTTTTCCTTTCCTCCTTCAATCACCTTTCTTTCCTTCATTCCTCTTCCTTTTTACCTTTCCTCCTTCATTCCCTTTACCTTCCTTCATTCTTCTTCCTTCCTCCCTTCCATCATTCCTCTTCCTTTATTCTTCTTTATTTATTCTCCACCCTTTATTCCTTAATTCAGTGGTGGCCTGTAATGCAGGACTTAGGGGTACCGCACGCCTAATCCATGCCTCCGGCCCCCTAATCTACATGGACGCATGGATTCCAATGTTTTTTTTTTATTTTTAGAAGCACGTGATTAGAGCCTGAGGCTTTAAAATGCTTCATAAAAGGGTGGGCTCAGGGCGCAGAGCACTGCGCCCTGAGCCCACCCAGTTGTGTGACAATAGCGAATTAATATTCGCTATTGTCTTCCTGATTCTCCTCCCGGCCAATCAGGAAGCAGTTCGTGAGACCCATCACCGGATTGGCCGAGAGGAGAATCGATCCTATTGGCCGCCGAGGAAGAGGAGGGAGGAGAAGCCGCCATGAAGCACCAGGAGGAGACGCTGCCCAGAGGAAGCGCTGCCCTCAGTAAGTGTGGGGCTGGTGACTGACTGACCGGGGGGGTGGCAGCAGGTGGATTGTTTACCACCCTCCCCCAAAAAAAAATATACCACCAGCCGCCACTACCTTCATTCCTCTTCTTTCCTTCTTTCAACAACTTGTCAGGGTGTGTCATTATGAAGAAAAACCTCTTGTTTCTATTATAGAATTTGCAATTCCATACATACAGTATATGGGCCGCCCATTTTAGCTCATTACATAGTCCAGTGACCAGTAACTAGCAGATGGTGGGGACCTGACACTCCTGGAAGTGTCAGAATCATATTCAGTTTTCCAAAATTTCAAATGAAAAGAGAAACTGCAAAAAAAAAAAAGCTGGCGCACAAGTATCTGTTAGGCTACATTTACATAGTAGTAGGGAATACTGTGTTACTACTGCTGTTAAAAAACAAAACAAATGTGAAATGCGTGCCACCAGCTTCAGGAGTCCAAAGCTGGTAGAGCACAATAGCAGAGATTAAAAAAACAGCAATTAGGGATGCCTGGATATATGACTAAACAATTTTTATCTAATCACAGCACCCTCTGTCTGTTGCGTTATACACTGATGTCGCGCACACACGGTAGAAATTTCCAACAACAAATGTTCGATGGGAGCTTGTTGTCGGAAATTCCGACCCTGTGTAGGCTCCATCGGACATTTTCCGTCAGAATTTCTGACAAACAAAATTTGAGATCTGGATCTCAAATTTTCCGACAACGAAATTCCGATCGTGTGTACACAAATCCGACGTATAAAATTCCACGCATGCTCGGAATCAAGCAGAAGAGCCGCACTGGCTATTGAACTTCACTTTTCTCGGCTCGTCGTACTCGTACATGTTGTACATCACTGCGGTCTTGAAGTTCGGAATTTCCGACAAGATTTGTGTGACCGTGTGTATGCAAGACAAGTTTAAGCCAACATCCGTTGGAAAAAATCCATGGATTTTGTTGTCGGAATGTCCGATCGTGTGTAAGCGGCATTAGAAGTTTGGGGAGCAAGAGAGGCAAGAATGACCCATTTTATAAATAGATTGTAAAATGAAGGCTGTGGTATGCGATCCACAACGTATTGTAGTGGGAGCGGAAAGCAATATCTGCAGTATAAATATGTACTAATTAAAGAATAAAAGAGTGAATTGCTGACAGGGTCCCTAAAGTTTATGTACAAATTGAGTGGTTGGGTTTAGATCTACTAAGCTTAATAATACAATAAAAGCTTAAAATGTAGCTCACTGGAAACACGCTAAACCTTCCCTTTGGCAAAACACATTTTAAATTCAGCCACTTAATATGGAAGATAATATCTCTACCTTAAGGGTATAAACTATATTTTATTGATTTCATGGTGCGCTAAATAAAAGGATGAGTCTCATAAAATATTCCCTGTGAATTCACGCTCTGAATGCATTGTGAGCATGTAGAAGAATTTGTCTTGTTTATGAAGGCATCTAATAATGAACTCAAAAGTTGAAGAGGAAGCCTTGATGTGACTAGGCATGGCTATGGAGTGTTCTCCGATGTCTCAGTGATGTCTCCTGCTGATAGCCAGGTTCACAAAGGGAAGGGTGCCCTAAATGCATACTAGACCACCCCAGTTTTACTTATCTGATTTGGCAATGCCCAGTCATCGAAACTTGTTGGTGATTGGTGCTATTCTTAATGTGCGTGGTCTTGGGTATATACAGACAGCTTTGCCCTTCCTTATGCCTTCTACAGATGTTAGAAGGTATTCCCATCTATGGTAAAAATGTATCCTCATTAAAAAAGATCTTCACTCTGCCTACCCCCCCCCCCCCCATAAAAATAAAATCCCTAACACTTGTCCCTGTCCTACAGTAAAAAAAAAATTTACTTACTAGACCATGGAGTCCAGCGTTGACTTGCTTGAAGCAAAACATTCTCCCTTCACCCCTCTTCTACAGTGCCACCATCTTTAAATGATATCTGACGTCTACAAGACCTGGCAAAGATGGCTATGTGGTGTGTTCACGGACATCTACCCACCTCTCCACCCGTGCATGTGGAGATATGCCACGAGCAAGAGAATGTCACCAGCATACCAAGGATGCTGGTGACATTCACATTGTTACAGCAGAATTAAATATTTTAGAGCCCTGCAGGACCCCTTCATCAGGCATGTGACATACCTTGATGAAGGGGTCCTGCATGGCTCTGAAACATTGGAATCTTCTGAAATGATGTGATCACCGATTAAAGCTTTGGACCCATTCTGGAGATCTTTGGTGTGCTGGTGACATTCTCTTGCTCTGATTTGACACGGTTCCACTTGGAGGTCGCTTCAGCATCCACTTACAGTATCTCACAAAAGTGAGTACACCCCACACATTTTTTGCAAATATTTTATTATATCTTTTCATGTGAATGTAAAGTAGTGAGTGTACTGCTTGTATAACAGTGTACATTTTCTGTCCCCTCAAAATAACTCAACACACAGCCAGTAATGTCTAAACTGCTGACAACAAAAGTGAGTACACCCCTAAGTGAAAATGTCCAAATTGGGCCCAAAGTGTCAATATCTTGTGTGGCCACCATTAGATTCCAGCACTTCCTTAACCCTCATGGGCATGAAGTTCACCAGAGCTTCACAGGTTGCCACTGGAGTCCTCTTCCACAAATGCTCAATAGGGTTTAGGTCTGGAGACATGCTTGGCCAGCCCATCACCTTTACCCTCAGCTTCTTTAGCAAGGCAGTGGTCGTCTTGGAGGTGTGTTTGAGGTCGTTATCATGTTGGAATACTGCCCTGCGGCCCAGTCTCCAAAAGGATGGGATCATGCTCAGCTTCAGTATGTCACAGTACATGTTGGCATTCATAATTCCCTCAATGAACTGTAGCTCCCCAGTGCCAGCAGCACTCATGCAGCCCCAGACCATGACACTCCCACCACCATGCTTGACTGTAGGCAAGACACACTTGTCTTTGTACTCCTCACCTGGATGCCACCACACACGCTTGTCACCATCTGAACTAAATAAGTTTATCTTGGTCTCACCAGACCACAGGACATGGTTCAAGTAATCCATGTTCTTAGTCTGCTTGTCTTCAGGAAACTGTTTGCAGGCTTTCTTGTGCATCATCTTTAGAAGAGGCTTCATTCTGGGATGACAGCCATGCAGACCAATTTGATGCAGTGTGCGGTGTATGGTCTGAGAACTGACAGGCTGACCCCCCACCCCTTCAACTTCTGGCAGCACTCATACGTCTATTTCCCAAAGACAACCTCTGTATATGACACTGAGCACGTGTACACATCTTCTTTGATCGACCATGGCGAGGCCTGTTCTGAGTGGAACCTGTCCTGGTAAACCGCTGTATGGTCTTGGCCACCGTGCTGCAGCTCAGTTTCAGGGTCTTGGCAATCTTCTTATAGTCTAGGCCATCTTTATGTAGAGCAACAATTCTTTTTTTCAGATCCTCAGAGAGTTCTTTGTCATGAGGTGCCATGTTCAACTTCCAGTGACCAGTATGAGAGTGAGAGTGATAACACCAAATTTAACATACCTGCTCCCCATTCACACCTGAGACCTTGTAACTATAACAAGTCACATGACACTGGGGAGGGAAAATGGCTAATTGGGCCCAATTTGGACATTTTCACTTAGGGGTGTACTCACTTTTGTTACCAGCAGTTTAGAAATTAATGGCTGTGTGTTGAGTTATTTTGAGGGGACAGCAAATTGACACTGTTATACAAGCTGTACACTCACTACTTTACATTGTAGCAAAGTGTCATTTCTTCAGCGTTGTCTCATGAAAAAATATAATAAAATATTTACAAAAATGTGAGGGGTGTACTAACTTTTGTGAGATACTGTATATGCACAGCCATTTCTACAGAATCGCGTGCGATGGGATTAGTGCTTCAAATATGCCACGAGTCTCTACCAGGGAGGAGGAAGCATGAGAGAGGACCATGAAAAAAATGGTTAAAGTTCCGCTTATATAAAAGATGGAAAATATTATGTCTGTTGGACGCCAAAAAAACAATATTGACATACTGGCTTGGAGAATCTCCAAGCCATCTTTCATAATTTAATGCTAGTAGATAATACCAATACCCTGAGGAACCAATCTTTGCTTAATATAAAATTATTTAAATCTTAGTCTGCATACCCCAGCTCTAAATTAATAAAAGCCCAATTAGTTGATATTATGCTTGATTTTTAATACATGACCTGGATAAGCTCCAGGGCATTATAAACAAACTAGACGTTTTGTGAAATGTATTGTGGCAGAGATATCTACTATCATATTGGTTGTCAAAAACTGGAGACCGATACTATATTCCTGTTTGGAGCTGGGAAATTAACGAGTTGACTAGAATGTTTTTTTGTTACTTACTAGTTGTAGTTATATGCAATTATTACTATAGTAAAACTTTTTACTACAAATGTACAACCTTCCATGGTCTAGTAGAGAGACCAATTATCTTGTAGTACCCTCTTAGGTTGCTAAGTGATAGGAAATTTTAGTTTTCGGCTGGGTGGTTGTCAGCCCAGTTTGATTTGAATAGCTATGCATTTGGTTTCTCCCTAAGCCTAATAGTGTGGTGATCTCTCACTGTTGCCAGTAGGGGTCGCTCCACCTCTGGCTATAGTAAGATGGCTTCCTGCCAGGGCTTATGAATATTCATATTTCCCTCAGCCATTCTAGTAGGAGGTTCAAGCCACTGGGGCATGATGAGGGAGAGTATACATATTTAGGAAGGCCATGTGCTCACTCTCTTACCTCAGACTGAGGCCTGAGAAGCTTCTGCTGGACTGTCTATGCTGCTGGGCCCAGGAGTCTGATTGGGGCCTAACATGCACTGGATGTACAACTTGTACAACACGTCTGGTTGAGGGTGTTCACCAGCTGGGAAAGCTGCCACCTCTGAAAGCTTTGCTGCTGATCCGTTTGGCTATTTATTGGGGTCCTGGCTGTGACAGAACCAGGGGGCCCACACCAGCACCTACAAAGTCACCCCTGAGACTTCACTCTTGAGGTGTCACTAGAAGGCAACAGGAGGCTTAATCTGGGCAGTTATTCCCTGGCCTCATGAATAAAAGACTGTTTGTTGATCCAGGTGATGTTTGGTGCTGCAAGGATAAAAGAGCCAGCCTGGGTTTATAGGGTGCAGCTCACACAGTATCCCCTAATCTGGCCATTCCTTCCAGTCTCAGGGATCAAAGAGAGCTACTTTCAAGAAAGTGAAGTTGATGTTCTCTTCCTTTGAAGAACTACAGGCTCAGTCTAGGGAAGTCTTTTTAAAGATGTATTGCAGTACTTAAACACAGGTGGGTAGAGGGATGAGGGTGCAGGGTACTCCAAAATCATAGACAAGTACAGGAGTACAGATTCTCAAGCAAAGTCCTTCAGTAGCAGGCTTAAATATTGCTGGCGGTAAAGGGGACAGCCAGCTAGAGACTCTGTAAGAGCAATCACAGTCCCAGTAGCAACCTCCGGTGTCTAACCCTCAAAGCACATGCACACCCGGAGCCCAGGGGAAAATGTCCTACTTATAATTGTCCAGAGGCAGGTCTTACCCCGCTTCTCCGTGACACTCTTCAGTGAAAGGAGTCCTTCTCTAGCCCAGCTTACTAAGGTAAATGTCTTTAAGTCCAGGTTCTCCCATGCCCTCAGCTAAGTATATGCTTAAGCCTGACAAAAACAGCTCTTCAGTAACACAGTCTGCCTCCCAGGGTCACAGTCCCCAGGAAAAAAAGAATTCTAATTAGACCCTCTCAAACATTTGTCTTCTCCCCAGCCACATCTTCTTGGCACCCCATCCCAGGGATTGGCTGTGGTCAGTTAAATATTCATTTATATTCAAAGATTGATCCTCCTATTCTATTTCTGGAAACTCCTTCTAAGGACTGGCAGGAGCAATCAACCCTTAAGTTTAGGGATAGGCCTGACCAGACCTGGAGAATAAATTGATGCTCAACTGGGTACAGCAGAGCCAAAAACTACATTTAGCCAGTCCAAGGCAGGACACTACACCCAGTGTATATATAACCACCAAATCACGTACTTTCTACAGTGTGACACTATTTACATTACAAAAAGTCAACCTGTTTCAGATGTTCCTACAGGCTTCCTCGTGGAATAAAATCAGCTTTTAGTTCATACTCCACATTTTCCCCCAGAAATTGGGGGAAATATGCTGAGGGCAGGTAGAGAATTTCTAGAGCTCAAAGAGGGTTCTGTTATAAGATCTAATATATCAGTCAACGGTCAGAGAGCCCTGCCATACTGTAGTATTCCAGGAGTTAAGCTGCTTTTACCACAGTGGAATAAAGTTGTTTGGGTCTGAAAATATCAAGGTGTTTATATATCATATTACCATCACTGTCGATAATGAAAGATAATATTGCATACTGACTATTTCGCCACAGTCCTGGAGACGCATGGGAACATGCAAATGTGTTAACCTGTATGTTGTATAAATAGTGTCACACTGTAGTGTTGGGGTTTGGTGCTTATAGACAAATAAACTGTGATATACATTATATTACCAAAAGTATTGGGATGTCCGCCTTTACGCACACATGAACTTTAATGGTATCCCAGTCTTAGTCCGTAGGGTTCAATATTGAGTTGGCCCACCCTTTGCAGCTATAACAGCTTCAACTCTTCTGGGAAGGCTGTCCACAAGGTTTAGGAGTGTGTCTATGGACATGTTTGACCGTTCTTCCAGAAGCGCATGTGTGAGGTCAGGCACTGATGTTGGACGAGAAGGCCTGGCTCGCAGTCTCCGCTCTAATTCATCCTAAAGGTGTTCTATCGGGTTGAGGTCAGGACTCTGTGCAGGCCAGTCAAGTTCCTCCACCCCAAACTCGCTCACCCATGTCTTTATGGACCTTCCTTTGTGGACTGGTCCAAATCATTTGGTGGAGGGGGGATTATGGTGTGGGGTTGTTTTTAAGGGGTTGGGCATGATGAGCCAGGCCTTCTCGCCCACATCAGTGCCTAACCTCACAAATGCTCTTCTGGAAGAATGGTCAAACATTCCCATAGACACACTCCTAAACCTTGTGGACGGCCTTCCCAGAAGAGTTGAAGCTGTTATAGCTGCAAAGGGTGGGCCAACTCAATATTGAACCCTACGGACCAAGACTGAGATGCCATTAAAGTTCATGTGCGTGTAAAGGCAGGCGTCCCAATACTTTTGATAATATAGTGTACATTGTACATTGGGCAGCCCAGTGGTGTGGTGGTTAGCTCTTTCCCCCAGCAGCAAAACAGTCAATGGTTCGAATCCCAATCACGACACTACCTGCCTGGAGTTTGCATGTTCTCCCTGTGTCTGCGTGGGTTTCCTCCCACACCCCAAAGACATGCTGTTATGTTAATCGGTTCCTGTCTAAATTGGCCCTAGTACGTGTATGTATGAATGTGAGTAAAGGGAACTTAGATTGTAAGCTCCTTGAGGGTAGGGACTGACGTGAATGTACAATGTATATGTAAAGCACTGTGTAAATTGACGGCGCTATACAGGTACCTGAAATAAATAAATACATTGTATATACCAAGCAATTTTCATTTAATTATATGTGAAATGTCTTGTATTTTTTGTATTATTAAATTATAATTTTTTTTTTTTAAATCTTGGTTTAAGTTCCTTAGTGCTGTAGCACTACGTACAACGTATAATGGGAAAAAAAAAGAATATACAATAAGTTATAGATTGGAAAATGAGCTGGCAAGAAAATGTCATTAAAAGTGTATGAAATAACATCACGTAGAAAAATAACATATCACTTTTTATGTGTTTAAAACTACTGCAGTACTATGTGATGCACCTGTACCTTGTAATATTCTTTATGCCCAATAAAGAACTACATGCTTAAAAAAAAAAAAAAAAAAAAAAAAAGGGAGGGGTACAAAGTTCTATACCATGTTAGCATAACGCTGGGTATATTTTTGTTACTTTTTATATTATAGGGTAAGAATGGAGTAGCCGGCCCTCCAGGGAGCCAAGGACCCCCGGGCTTGATGGTAAAGATCAATAAACATGCTTGTTTTTCATTTTGGTTTTTGTCTCTGTCTTTATTGGATATGTAATCATTTTAGCCATTCAATTTAGGGCCCCAAGGGAAGCAAAGGCGACACAGGCACTGCTGGAAACCCAGGATTTCAAGGACCTAAAGGACCACCGGTAAGTAAATGGAATCCGGTACAATATATTGACATTGGTTACATGATGCTATTATGCCCTAACCTAAAGTGTGTATATATATATATATATATATATAAAGGGCAAAACTTTCTGGTTAGAGTGGAAAGGAATTAGAACACCTGTTTATATTGCTGTCTTTGCCCCTTATCAGGGAGATTCATCCTCTCTATTTGTCCTGTTTATCATTATCATCAAAAGTGAAAGTAAAAAAAAAAATCCCAAATTTTGGGTTACCCCATAAAAAGTAATAGAGGGGAAATCTTCCAATAGGGACACTAGTTCTGGTGACCTAAAGGGTCCTAAGGGATTCCCTTACTTTGCAGGGATTTACTCTATTTCTTCCTGTTTTCGCTATGGGACAGGAAGTTGGGACACAGATGGCAAAATAAAAACTGACAGGCATTATAACCCTCACTTACCCTTACCCTATCCAAATACAAAAAAAAAAAAAAAAAGTTTTGCATAGTAGTACTATTTTAAAGTATATGGGGGGAGGGTGTATTTGTGGTATATGAGAACTCAGATTGAACACAAATATATTTCAATGTTTTTTTTTTCCACATAAAAGAAAGCTCTTTAACATTTATCATTTTTTATAAAAACATGAAAAAGCCCTTTACAGTATTATTATTATTATTACCGTTATTACAGTATTATTATTATTATTATTTTTACTATTATTATGATTATTATTGCCTTTTTTTACATTATTATTATAATTATTATTACTATTATGATGATTATTGCCTTTATTACAGAATTATTATTATTATTATCGCTATTGTTATGATTATGAATATTATTATTTTGTTATACTGTATACATCACAAATAATCTTGCAAATGCTGATTTTCATTCATTGCATTTCTTGGAACAAAGCCCACTTCTTCAAGGATGCTTATTCAGTTCAAACTGTAAAAATGATTTTTTTACAGAAACAAATGTACAAATGTTATACATGTAATGCGTGTCATATACAGACTTCATATACAGTGGAACCTTGGATTATTCGTTCCAGGAGAATGCTTGTAATCCAAAGCACTCGCATATCAAAGCGAGTTTCTCCATAGAAGTCAATGGAAACGAAGATAATTTGTTCCGCATTGACTTCTATTGCATGTAATACCACATGTGGCCAGAGGTGGGGGGGGGGGGTGCCAGAGAGCCTCGGAAATATTTGGGGACAGCTCGGCTGAACTCGGAAAGCCTCGGAAAGGCTCGGAAACACTCAGGAACTGAGTATTTCCGAGTGGTTCCGAGTATGTCCGAACGGCTCCGAACCGTTCCGAGTGTCACCGGCGCCCCCCCCCGCACCTCTGGCCAAATGCAATACTGCACACCCCATTAGCTTGAATTCTGCTCGTTTTGCGAGACAACACTTGCAATTAAAAAAAAAAAAGTTGCCCCTCTTTTAAAACGCTTGTTAACTGTGTTACTCGTAAAACAAGGTTCCACTGTAATAGATCTTTGCAAAATTATTTTTGAGGCTGTATCTTTAGCCATTCACATGCACATACCACCTTTTTCTAGGGAAACACACATCCATCTGTGTGATGCCCATCACTTGGACAGGAAGTAAATGGAAATTTTGTAACTGAGGACACAAAAAAATCCTGACAGAGGTTCTAACCCCTGTGTACATAGTTAACCACTTCAATACCAGGCACTTAGACACCTTCCTGCCCAGGCCAATTTTCAGCTTTCAGTGCTGTCGCAATTTGAATGACAATTGCGCGGTCATGCTACACTGCACCCAAACAAATTTTTTATCATTTTGTTCCGACAAATAGAGCTTTCTTTTGGTGGTATTTGATCACCTCTGCATTTTTTATTTTTTGCGCAACAAATAAAAAAAAAAACGAAAATTTTGAAAAAAACAAGTTTTTCTTTGCTTCTGTTAAAATTTTTTGTAAATAAGTACGTTTTCTTCTTCAATGACGGGCACTGATACGGTGGCACTGATGGGCACTGATGAGGTGGCACCAATGAGGTGGCACTGATGAGGTGGCACTGATAGGCACTGATGATGGGCACTGATAGGCGGCACTGATGGGCACTGATGGGTGACACTGATGGGCACTCATAGGTGGCACTGGCATGCGGCACTGATGGGCACTCATAGGTGGCACTGATGGGCACTCATAGGCGGCACTGATGGGCACTCGTAGGTGGCATTGATTGGTACATATGGGTGGCACTAATGGGTATTATGCGTGGCACTGATAGGTGGCACTGATGGGCACTGATAGGTGGGCACTGATGGGCACAGATGGTCACAGATGGGCAATGACAGGTGGCACCGATGGACAATGACAGGTGGCACTGATGTTACTGATTGGTGCCACTGATAAAACTTATTGGTGGCATTGCTTGGCATAACTGAAACATAATGGTGCCAATCAGTGCCCATTTGTGGGCACTGATTGGCACAGATTGGGCACATTGGACACATGTGGATGGCCATGGGGTACATACCTGGCCATCCACATGTTGCCCCTTCCCTGGTGGTCCTAGTGGCGATCCCTGGTGGTCCAGTGTGGTGATCTGAGGGGGGGCTGCGCTGATAAACAATCCGCGCAGACCCCCCCTGTCAGGAGAGCCGCCGATCGGTCTGTCAGACGCGAGTGAGGAAAAGCCGATCAACGGCTCTACCTATTGACATCGTGATCAGCCGTGATTGGACACGGCTGATCACGTGGTAAAGAGCCTCCACCGGAGGCTCTTTACTAAGATCGGTGGAGAGGTGTGTCAGGCTGACACACCGCTCCACCGATTGCTGCGATGCGGGCGCGCAGCGGCTTGTTATCCTGCTGGACGTCATATGACACCTAGTCAGGATAACGGAACCACTTCCCGGACGTCAATCTGCTATAGGCGGGGCGGGAAGTGGTTAACATACATAGTTAGCCAGGCTGAAAAAAAGACACACGTCCATGTTGTTCAACCAATAGAAAAAAAAGTAACGTCACAATAGCAATATAACTATTCCGTCGTATCATAACTATCAGGGCTTTTTTTCTCAGAGGATAGGTGCAGAACTCCCCTCTTCTTAGTCAATTCTTGTCTCCGCCCCCTACCCACCCCCGAGCACCGTCCCTTGGTTCCATCCCCTATCCACCTCCCAGTACCATTCCTTTTAGAGAATACAGAACCAAGTATCATCATTTTGTGGTGATGATCAATTTGTATGGAATTTGTCAATAAAAACAAGAAAAGCAGTAAAGTAGATCCCCTGCAGCCAGCAAAAATATACCTTTCCCAGCAACAATAGATTCCCCCAGCAACAATGGACCCCAACAACAATAGTGAATAATGAAAAGTGTATACTGCGCTGTGACCCCGCAATCCAGCAGCCGACACGGCTATTATGTTAGAGTTTGTGTCCTTTTGTCACATATATGTTTGAATCACATACAATTTTTCCCTTTTTTGTAATCATAGTGCTGCACTTATTTATTTTTGACCCCAACAACAATAGACTCCGGCAGCAACAACAGATTTCCCAGCAGCCAGCCCAGCATCAATAGACTCTCCAGCAGCCAGCAACAATAGACCCCTCTCTCAACAATTGACCCTCCAGCAACACAAGCCCAACCAGCAACAATAGACCTCCCCAGCAACAATAGACTGCCACGTAAAAAATAGATGCCCCCCCAGTGACAATAGATCCCCCAGCAACTAGCAACAATAGCGCCCCTCCCTCAACAGTAGATCTCTTTCAGCAACAATTGACACCCCCAGCAACATTAGCTCCCTCCCCCCAGCAACAATAGATTTTCCCACCAGCAACAATAGACTGTCATGCAAAAATAGATCTTCAGGAACAATAGATCCCCCAGCAGCCATGGACCCTTCAACACACCCCAGCACCCCCCTTGTCATAACATACATTCAGTGCTGGAGGTGCCTGAACTGTGTCCCCCCCCCCGCATTCCCGCTGAAAAAAAGCCCTATTAACTATACACAGTCAGCCCAAACCAAAAATGATCTTAAGATTTGGTATCACTCACATTTATATCTAAATGAAAATGTTAAAAATGAGAAATGTATTGTATTCATTGCATTTTGCCAAAATTCTTTTAAAAAATACATTTCATTTGAGAAGTAAACATGTCTGTCTGTTTCTAGGGAGAACCTGGGGAGAGTGGTCCACCTGGTAAAGAGGTAGGTTTACTTTCCCCAACTTTTACACTTACTTCTACACTTCCCATTGCTCTTTTGTGCCCTGGCCCTTCCCATCCCCTTCCTTTTTTGTATCTCAAGTCTTTCTCTTTTACCCTTCTATTTCCCATTCTATTACCTCTGCCCTTTCCCTTTTCCCATACCCTTCCTCTACCTCTGCTATGCCCTTGTTTTTCCCTGCCTCCTTCCCCAATCTTCTCCCTTTTTAGTCCTCAATTCTTTCCTCTTCTCCTTTACCTCCATTTCTCTCCACTGTTCCATTCCTTTCCACCAGTTCCACTCTTTCTTGTTTTTTTTCCCCCATTTCCGTTCACCAACCCTACTGTACCTTTCCCCTTCCAAATGTTGCTTCCTTCACTTAGCTCTTCCCTTTATCCTTAACATTCCTTTCTTGTTTCCCTACCTTTAACTTACCTTTTCTCCATCCCCTTTATTCCACAGTCTTTTTTTTTCTATTTCCCTTTCCTTTTTCCCTTACCTACGTTTTGCTATTCTTTCCCCAATTAATTCTCAACCCTTCCTCTCCTCCATCCCTTTAACATTCCTTTGCCCATCTACACGATCATTGGGCTCCAAAATGTGGCCCGTGGGCCAAATGCAGCCCTTTGCCTGGCTTTATCTGGACATTGAGGCACTATTCCCCCCCCCACTGGCACCAACAATGAGGTACTATTTCTTCCACGGACACCAACAGTGTGGCATAATTTCTCCCACTGATACCAATGATGGGGCACAACTCCACCTCCTACTGGCCACTGGTGCTATGTAATTTTTCTACTTCCACTGACCACCAAGCCAAGGCAATGTTTACTCCCTTTGACGCTGGGACATTTTCTACTGGCCCTTTGTTGGGGACCTTTGGAGAACCCTGTACTAGATAAATCTTTTTCCTCCACCCTTATTCCTTTCCATGCTCTGCCCCTGTCCCTGTTCTTTCCACATTTGTTCATTGTTTCACATCACATTTATGGTTTCCATTCCCTTCTGTCTTTAGGGTGCTGTTGGGAAATCAGGTGATCCAGGACCTAAGGGAGAGAGGGTAAGATATGTATCATACTGCTTGATGTTGTGCCTTAGTTTTGATAACTGCTAAAGATGAGCGAATGTCTAAAAAAACATCAATCAAGTTGTAAGTTTGTCTCAACTTTTAAAAAAACTTGTGAGCCACCAAACTATAGAATTTCCAAATGAGTCACTTTAAAGGCAATGACAATACGAAACTAGGCTCCTTGAAGTGTATCATGCATACTAACAAAACAGATTCTTTTTTTTTATAAATTGACTTTTTTTACTTGTTTTTTGTTTATTAGGGAGATTCAGGTAACAAAGGAGATAAAGGCATGCAAGGAGAGAAAGGTCCACCAGGAGAACCTGGAAAACCAGGACACAAAGGTCACACTGGACTCATGGGCCCAGCTGGCCCACAAGGGGAGAGAGGAGTATCTGGCTCACCTGGGTCACCAGGTGCTCCAGGACAGACTGGGCCAAGGGTAACTACAATTTAATGCTTAAATTGTAGGGAATCTATTGTCTTTTTTTAAATTTTACAAATATACACTCTATGTGATGTAAATCAATGTATCTCTATTATACCGTACATAACACATACATTATGCTTGTTACAAGGAAACTGTAGGGGCCTGGATCAGTTGCTTTAGGTTTATACAGTAAGTTTTTAAAGCTGATCTCCAGGTTTCAGTTTACATTAAATAGTCCTTTTCGACCAAGCTGATACAAACTAACTATTTACCTGGAGAAAAAAATGGTAGTGGGTGGAATGTCCTAATAGATACGGCACCTCATCCCTAAACAGATAAGTAAAATAGCTCCAATAGCTCTCTAATAGCTGCAGTGACTGGGAGCACTATATAAACCATATGTAGCTCCTCTACATGAGGTATACAGTACTGTGTTCCAACAGCAGGATGAGACCTTCCTGTCCCACTCCCGAAAGAAAATCAAATTAAACTGAGTGCTGCCCGGCCTTTCAGAGGAAGCTTTGTATTCTATGAATGAATACGAAGCTTCCTTTGATTGACTGAGCTGGAGGGGCAGGCTCCAAACAAAATATTTAAATTTATATGAAACATGGAGATCAGCTTTAAAATGTTTCATCTGGTTTTGTTTACCTATTGAAATTTTTTGTCAGGTCTTGGCGTACCCTAGATAAAACCAATTCATGGGGGGGAGAATTCAAAAAATGCCCTTCTGAAGGTGGTCATTGTAAAGAATGCCCTTCTGAAAGTGTGACCACCCTTACAGATAGATGAAAAGGTCATATCTGCTGTCACACTGGATGGCCTTACCAATTGACATTGGCCCCAGAACTATGCAGATACCAACAAATGGGAAGTCAATCAGCCATTGCTTAAGGAACCCTGGTTGAGAATAGTTGCTGTAGAAAGTTTCCTCACCAAAACTGAGCTGTCAAATGCAGATTGGATGGTTAAATGCAGTAGAAAGAATGTTGCAATATACTGACCTCATGTAAAAGTGGAAAAAGAGGGGAGTCAAAATAAGGAATTTGTGTGCCACGGGGTGGATACACACTACAATTTTGATTTGAAAAAAATCTTAGAAATCTCTATTACATTGTTAAAACATGATAAAAATCCACACAGTAGTCAGACAGTCACATCTTGATAATTTGGTGCATGAATCAAGTTCTCAAAATGGTGTAATGGACTGACGCATTTCACAGTAACACTTGCTTCTTCTTCGGGATCCATGTCTTTTGGATGTAACCAATATATCTCTAAGAATATAACAAAAATATATCAACAACCAGCATGGAAAAAAAATATTTTGCATATGTCTGTAGAATGAATGACCCTTGTACAGTGGTTGTCAGAAGACCACCTTTATAGATAGATAAAAAGATAATTGGTTTTATGCTGGGTGGCTCTACCAAATGACGGTGGCCCACAACTATGCAGGCACCATCAATTGGGAGGTCAAGCAGCCACCTCTCAAGGAACCTGTGGAGGAACCCTAGGGTTCAGGGAACCCTGGTTGAGAATAGCTGCTCTGGAAAGTTTCCTCACTTATCTTCAGCTGACAAATGCAGCTTGGAAGGAGATTAACTCCAGTGGAAAGAATGTCCCTCTTATGCCCCATACACACGGGAGAAATGTTTGGTGGCATCTGCCGGTTCAATAGAAACCGGCCAACATTCGACCCATGTGTACTGCAGCCAGCCCGACAGGGGCAAGACTGAAAGGGTTCTGCCAACCAGCTCCTGACCAGAGTGTCCTGGTGGGAGACGGCTGCCCCCCTGTCAGAACACAATAGAACAGCAGGGGAGATCGCTGTACCAACATTGGATTGTTAGTACAGCTCCGACCTGCGGTGTCTGAATTTTTTTTTTCGTTTAGCCTGCTGGAACTAGTACTGTGTACAAGGCTTTACAATGGTGTTCAGAAAATGACCCTTGCAAGTAGATAAAAAGATCATTGGTGCGATGCTGGATAGCTCCACCAAAGGGCATTGGGCTTGAAACTATGCAGGCACCATCAAATGGGAATTCAATCAGCCACCACCCACAGAAACCTCTGGAGGAGCCCTAGGGTCTAAGGAACGTTTTCTCGCTTATCTTTAGCAGTCAAATGTAAGTTGGAAGTAGGTCAACTGCAGGTCAAACGCACCTATCAATGAATTCTAAAGAATATAAAGTGTCTCAAACTGAAGCCAGCAACACAAAGCCCAAAGCCTGTCAACACAAGCTCTAAACCCTTCTATACAGTGACATTTTTTATCATATTAAACCAGGATGTCACAGGGGCAAGACTGCATACTTAAAGTATAAGGCAACTAAGTGGGTTGTCTGATTTTAACCTAATGGCAATGTTTCCAAGAGAGCAATTAGCCGCTCACAAACTTTGTGGCCTGGAATGACTTCCTAGTTCTCCACAATTCCATAGAAGAACGTTGAAAGTTGCTTTGGACTTTTTTTGCCGTTCGCAGCTTCTTCGCCATGACATTTGAATCAGCTCGCAGCCCGAAATGTCACACATTAAAATCACAGGGATAAAAGTTTAACTTCCGATTTAATCTCTTTTTTATGGCAATTTTACAACTAGAGAGATGAAAGCCTGAGCGACATAAATAATACTTGTCCTATTTGTAATTTTATTTTTAAAGGATTCTCCACATTCTGCAAAGTTCAACATTGCCTTCATAAAACAGAAAGCGTTTTAGGTTATCACTTCCATCACCAATCCAAAAAATGCAATTTGAATGCCTTCTTTCGATAGAATTATCAAATCTTTTTCTCTTTAATAAGCCGCACTAACTTCCTTCTTCTCTATCTACTTATGGGTCAAGGATGGATGTTTACTGAGGCTGCAACTCTTCCAGCACCAGAAAGCTTCATCCACCCAGCAAGTGACTGTATTAAGTCAACATGTTATCAGTAGGGATGGGCTTTATGTTCTGGTCGAACATGAGTTTGACTCGAACATTGGCTGTTTGCCCATTTGGGGTGTTCGCGGCAAATTCGGAACACTCTTTAAAAGTCTATGGGAGAAATCAAAAGTGCTAATTTCAAAGGTTAATATGCAAGTTATCATAAAAAGGGTTTGGGGACCCGGGTCCTGCCCCAGGGGACATGTATCAATGCAAAAAAAAGTTTTAAAAACGGACGTTTTTTGGGAGCAGTGATTTTAATGATGCTTAAAGTAAAACAATAAAAGTGTAATATTCCTTTAAATTTCGTACCTGGGGGATGTCTATAGTATGACTGTAAAGTGGCGCATGTTTCCCGTGTTTAGAACAGTCTGACAGCAAAATTACATTTATAAAGGAAAAAAAGTCATTTAAAACTACTCGCGGCTATAATGAATTGTCGGTCCGGCAAAACACATAAAAGTTCATTGATAAAAAGGCATGGGATCCCCCCACAGGGGAACCCTGAACCAAAATTTAAAAAAAAATATGCATGGGGTTCTCCCTAAATTAAATACCAGGCCCTTCAGGTCTATAAAAAATGACGTGGGGGTCCCCCTCAAAATCCATACCAGACCTGAAGGGTCTGGTATGGATTTTAAGGGGAACCCCGCGCCAAAATTAAAAAAAAAAAATGGTGTGGGGTCCCTCCAAAAATCCATACCAGACCCTTATCCGAGCACGCAACCTGGCAGGCCGCAGGAAAAGAGGGGGGGATGAGAGAGCAGCCCCCCTCCTGAACCGTACCAGGCCACATGCCCTCAACATTGGGAGGATGCTTTGGGGTAGCCCCCCAAAGCACCTTGTCCCCATGTTGATGGGGAGAAGGGCCTCATCCCCACAACCCTTGCCTGGGCTTTGTGTGGGTCTGCAGGCAGGGGGCTTATCGGAATCTGGAAACCCCCTTTAACAAGGCGACCCCCAGATCCCGGCTCCCCCTGTTTGAAATGGTAACATTGTACCCATACCATTTCACAAAAAACGTGTGAAAATGGTAAAAAAAAACAACACACACCGTGGGAGAAGTCCTTTATTAAAACATAAAAAATGAAAACTGTCCCACGTAGTCCATTCACCTCTGCCGACGGACCGAAAAAAAAAATAAAGAAGATCTGCCTCCATGGGAGGCACACGCTATATCACGCGTTCTCGCAGGTGACAGCTCTTTTAAAACTGTGTGCGGGACCACACGGTGTCGTCGCCGGGTGACCCCGCCCCCTCTGACACACGGGGACATCCCTATGGCTTCCCCTGTAGCGTCAGAGGGGGGCGGGGGCCACCCGGTCTGCCCCCCTCTGACGCACGGGGACATCCCTATGGCTTTCTCGTAGTGTCAGAGGAGGGTGGACCGGGTGTTGGTCTATCACATAAAATCCCAATAAAATACCAATAAAATAAATTTAGGTTTTTGATTGTAACATGACAAAATGTGGAAAATTTCAAGGGTATGAATATGAATATTTTTTCAAAGCATTGTAGGTCTGGCACGCATATGTAAATGGTGATTGCACCACAGGTGGGGTGGGGCTTTAAAACGTCAGAGTGAGAGCAATAATTCTATGACCATAATTCATGATTAACTCTAAACTAATAACCTGTAAATGGTTTTAAAGCATTACCTGTGGGAAATTTTAGGTACTGTAGTTTGTGACTATTTCATAGATGTGTTTTAAATCTTGACATGTTTTGTGTCTATCTATTCAACACAACATCGTCTTTTATATTTCACCAAATATAAATAAACAATTTACCAAGTCGCCAAAGGTATGCAAACAAATTAGCCACACTTTTTCCAGGTCATGCACATCATGACTGCATTGTGGCATGAACTGGGCACAAATGTTTTTTTTTTTATATACTCTTGCAATGATCTATGTTGATCAGGTGCAGAAAAACACAGGTCCTAAATATAATGTAAATGAGCCCTTACATTTTTTTGGGGGGGGGTGGCGCAGATCTACAAAAAACATTAACGTCTATGAGGTGCATGGTGGACATATGAGATGCACTCATGGGGGCCTTATGGGACCTTATTAATTAAATACGTATACATTTATTGAATGGGTCATGTATGTATTTTTTTTTTTAATGGGTCACTTATGCATGTGTAACAATGCCCTTTTTGTAGGGGGATCCTCCTTCAACGGAAACACTAAGAAGACTTATTCAGGAGGAGCTGGGAAAACAACTTGATGGTAAGTTGGATACAATATTATTCACTTTGCTTGACACATTTGCTATGAGTTGTACTTTCTTCACCACACCTCCCACACATGTGCTGTTAAGTCTCGTAAGAAATAATGAGACTTGATACTTCTTTCTTTTTTTTTTTTTTGCATAAACATTTTATTAAGAAGTATGACAAAGAGTACAAAAAGAAAAAGTTCCAAGTGCATTACATCATCTGGGTGGAGGAGAACAATTACAGAACAATATGCGTTAAAGACAAACAGTTATAGCTATTCGGCACTTCATTGAAGTAAGGAGACCTCCTAATAAAAGGCCTAGCCGATAAACGATAGTCCTTACAAACAACCTACAAAGCTAGCGACGAGAATCAGTATATCTGTGGATACCTTAATCTGAAGAGGCAGAAACTGCAATGCCCCGTACACACGATCGGATCTTCCAACAACAAATGTTGGATGTGAGCTTGTTGGTGGAAAGTCCGACCATGTGTACGCTCCATCGAACATTTGTTGTTCTACTTTCCGCCAACAAATGTTGGCTAGCAGGTTCTCAAATTTTCGGCCAAAAAATTTTGTTGTTGGGCTTTCCGATTGTGTGTACATAAGTCCACGCATGCTCAGAATCAATGCTTACCAAACACAACATTAGCAGAAGGAGCCCAAAGGGTGGCGCATGACTATTGAACTTCCTTTTTATCGGCTCGCCGTACGTCTTGTATGTCACTATGTTCGTAATTGTTGGCCAACATTTGTGTGACCGTGAGTATGCAAGACAAGTTTGAGCAGACTGGTTGGTGAGTTGAGCTATCGAATGTTCTGTTTTTGTCTTTAATGTGATAGCCCTTCCATGTGCTCCTTGCTGTGAAGGCCAGTTGTAGGTGGTGGCAGGGGCCATTTGTTTGTTACAAGTTTGAGCCAACAACCTTCGAACAAAAATCCACGGTTTTGTTGTCGGAAAGTCAGATCGTGTGTACAGGGCATAAAAGTAATTATACTCAGTTCGAACGACAGGCTCAGCGAGGTGTGAGGATAGGAGCCAGCCAATCAGGCCCACTCACAGCCTCCCTGCCCTATATCACTAAAGTAGTAAGAAAGAAAAGAAAGGGAAGGAGAGAAATCGGACAGGGGAGAGGAACTAGAAGGAGAAAAAGAAAAAAAAGAAGTGGGGGGAGGACGAAGGGGTAAGACTCTCTCAGAAGAAAGGAGAGGGGGTGGGAAAACCACTAGCTACCCTCTCCATCTGATTCCAGTGCATATGTGCATTACATTAGGCCCAAGACGGCCTCCGATTTCAACATCTGGCATCTGGCTACTAATATGAACACCAGCACTGACTGTTGCTTATAATGTTATCTCCCTGCAGCTTAGTCTGCTTAGGAGTACTTTTAAGTCTATGTAACTTTCTGCCATTTCACCCAGCCCTGATGAAGGGATTGTGTGGGTCCGAAACATGCTGGCTGTCTTTTGACCTGCTTGTTGTAACCAGTAGGACAATAAAGACTTTTATTTTTTATTTGGCACTCTCTTTGACCTATTACATTTGGATCTCTCCAAGAATGTTCTCGGCGGGATCCCGTCTTTGTGTTAAGCTGCCGAATACAGGCCAATTGGGCTCAATGTATGACTTTGTCCACCTGTGAAAATGAAGTCCCCTCTACCATTAGCTCTTGCTCTTATATGAAATAACGAGACCATCTTCGTAGAATGAAAGCACTCTTGTAAAAGTCCAATTGTTCTCTATGGGAGCCAACAGAATGTGCACACAGCAGCACATTCCTGGTTCTCAGTCCTTGCCTGCTGATTCATTGCTCTTCACATTGTACACTGCAGACAGGATCTTTGTAAACAAATCAAGGCTTACAGTGGAAAGGATCTCCAGTGATAGCTTTCAAGACACAGGGGATACAGTAATCTTACCAAATCACAGCATATGCAGCATCTCATTAGGTTTTCAGTTCTGAAACACACCTTGCGAAATCTGGGAAACCTTTCCAATCAGTAAATTGGTTGCTCTATTTTACTTCCATATTAAGGAAATCAAAATGTAGGCAAACTAGATGAAATATATTTATTTATTGTTCTCTTTTTTTCTTTTATTTTTAGCAAAATTAGCCTACCTCATGGCTCAGATGCAGCCAGCACCTATCAAATCAGCTCAGGGCAGGCCAGGACCTCCAGGACCTCCTGGGAAGGATGGAAACGATGGCAGGTCAGGGCCACAGGGAGAACCAGGAATGCCAGGACTTATGGGACCTGAAGGGCCTGCAGGACCAGTGGGTCCAAAAGGTTTGTAGATACCAATGAGTTTATTTTATGCTGTTTTCTTAGGAAAATATGGAAGAAGTAATTGATGCATCAAAAGAAAAACATTTCAGTGTAAGCTACTTCAGCCTAAGTTCAGTGGCTGCTCTTATGTTTGTGTATGTGATCATAGTTGTGCACCCCGAAGCCGCTGTGAATGGTGGGTGTGGCCAAATTGTGTTTACAATGGGAGGGGCTTAAAGGGGAGAGATTAAATAAAACAAAAGCCTTCCTGTACCCATAAAATATGCTTTTGGTCTTCCCTTCCCCCCAGTAGGGTGCATTCACACTAATGCCGTATGGTTTACATGCTTGCAGTGCAGTGTACCTGCAGTTTTCGTGTGGGATAGTTGCACTTCGCCATAAACTTCTATTATATTGAACGGTTTTGGTGCACTTTCTGAAAGCAAAAACTGAAAGAGTGGTTTTGGTGTGCTTTCAGAAAGCGCATCAAGACCATTGGATATAATAAAAGTCTATGGCAAAGTGCAGCTAACCCACACGAAAACCGCAGGAACATTGAGTTGCACTCATGGTGTAGGAAAACTGCACCAAATTAATCTGAAAGCCAAGGTGACCATTTTTTATTATTTCTAAACTCTGAACTACTGACCCCTGAACTCCGCCTCACTTATTACTGACCCCTGAACTCCACCTCACTTATTACTGACCCCTGAACTCTACCTCACCTCCTACTTGGCCCCTAAACTCCGCCTCACTTATTACTGACCCCTAAACGCCACCTCGCTTATTACTGACCTCTGAACTCATCCTCACTTATTACTGACCCTGAACTCCACTTCACTTGCTACTGACCCCTGAACTCCACCTGACCTACTACTTGACCTCTGAACTCTGCCTCACTTACTCCACCTCACTTACTACTGACCCCTGAACTCTACCTCACCTCCTACTTGGCCCCTGAACTCCGCCTCACTTACTACTAACCCCTGAACTCCACCTCACTTACTACTGACCCCTAAACTCCACCTCACTTACTACTGCCCCTGAACTCCACCTCACTTACTACTGACCCCTGAACTCTACCTCACTTACTACTGACCCCTGAACTCTACCTCACTTACTACTGACCCCAGAACTCTACCTCACTTACTACTGACCCCTGAATTCCACCTCACTTACTACTGACCCCTAAACTCCACCTCACCTCCTACTGACCTCTGAACTCTGCCTCACTACTGACTCATGAACTCCGCCTCACTTACTACTGACCTCTGAACTCTACCTCACTTACTACTGACCCCTGAACTCTACCTCACTTACTACTGACCCCTGAACTCCACCTCACTTACTACTGACCCCTGAACTCTACCTCACTTACTATTGACCCCTGAACTCCACCTCACCTACTACTGACCCCTGAACTCCACCTCACCTACTACTGACCTCTGAACTCAGCCTCACTACTGACCCCTGAACTCCGTCTCGCTTAATACTGACCCCTGAACTCTACCTCATTTGCTACTGACCCCTAAACTCTGCTTCACATACTACTGACCCCTGAACTCTGGTTCACTTACTACTGACCCCTGAACTCTGGATCACTTACTACTGACCCCTGAGTCACTTCTAAGCTCTGTGTCACTTAATACAGAGCTCAGAGGTCGGTAGTGATGCAGAGTACAGAGTGCAATAGTAAGTGACCCTCCTTCTCTCACCTCTGCACTGCTTACTCGTGTTCTCCTTCTCCCTGGACTTTTTACTCAGGATACTACAACTCCAGCTCCCCCCTTCTCCTATTCACTGTTCCTGTAGGCGAAGCTAAATTACAGCTACTCATAGCCCCGCCTACTGGACTTGGGAATAGGAGGGGGGGGGGGGGCTGGAGTTGCAGTATCCTGAGTACTGTGAAAAGTCCAGGGAGAAGAACATAAGTAATTTCATTTTTCTGTGTCTTTCCTTCAGCTGTGCTTGTCGCAGGCATCTACGGGGGACATGTCCATGAGGGGACAGGTACTAAAGGATGGCTCATAGAGTAGGGGCTATGATTGACTGTGATTGGATTAAAGACCCGCCCCCACTGCACCCACCCTCTCCCTGGTATGAAGCCAATCACAATCGATCATGGCACCACCTCCCTACTCCCTGTGCTGCTCTTTAGTACCTGCCCCCTCACTGACATAAGCAACCAACGTTTCCTCTGTAGCTGTCTGAGAAGCACAGCTGCATGGGAGACACAAAACAGTGTTTCTCTGGAGACCAGAGTTGCAGAGGACAGAGGCCCAGACATTTCATGTGGACCTTATATTGTACTGCATGGATCGGCTTCAACCTTGTTCTACCAGACACCTTAGATTCCTATAAAACAGTGGTCTCCAAACTGTAGCCCAGGGTCCAGATATGCAGCCCTTTGCTTGTTTTTATCCAACCCTTTGGGCATTATTCCCTCCACTGTCAGCAACGGTGGGGTATAGTTCCTGCCACTGACACAGACAATGGGTCACTATTCCTTCCACTGACACAAATGATGGGACACTATTCCTTCCACTGACACCAATGATGGGACACTATTCCTCCCAGTGACTCCAATGATGGGACACTATTCCGTCCACTGTCACCAATGATGGGACACTATTCCTCCCAGTGACTCCAATGATGGGACACTATTCCTTCCACTGACACCAATGCTGGAACACTATTCCTTCCACTGACTCCAATGATGGGACACTATTCCTCCCACTGACTCCAATGATGGGACACTATTCCTCCCACTGACTCCAATGAAGGGACACTATTCCTCCCACTGACTTGAATGACTATTCCTCCCACTGACTCCAATAAAGGGACACTATTCCTCCCACTGACTCCAATGGTGGGACACTATTCCTCCCACTGACTTGAATGACTATTCCCCCCACTGACTCCAATGATGGGACACTATTCCTCCCACTGACTCCAATGATGGGACACTATTCCTCCCACTGACTCCAATAATGGGACACTATTCCTCCCACTCACACCAATGATGGGGCACTATTCCCCCCACTGACTCCAATGATTGGACACTATTCCTCCCACTGACACCAATGATGGGACACTATTCCTCCCACTGACTCCAATGATGGGACACTATTCCTCCCACTGACTCCAATGATGGGACACTATTCCTCCCACTGACTCCAATGATGGGACACTATTCCTCCCACTGACTCCAATGATGGGACACTATTCCTCCCACTGACTCCAATGATGGGACACTATTCCTCCCACTGATACAATGATGGGACACTATTCCTCCCACTCACACCAATGATGGAACACTATTCCTCCCACTGACACTAATGATGGGGCACTATTTCTCCCCCTAATATAGTAGCAAAGAGAGCACACTGTTTACTTTCACTGACACCATGACATTTTCTGCTCCCGCTGGCCCCAGTTGGGCCCCCCTAAAGTTTGAAGAACAGTAAACTGGCCCTTTGTTTAGAAAGTTTGGAGACCCCTGCTATAAAACAATCTACATGTAACTGCATACCTCACAACTTTTGAGATGGGAATGAGGGACACCTATTAGCAAAAGTATGTAGGCATAAGACACACCCCCTGTCACACTTCCTTAAAGGAGAATTATACAAAAAATGATTAGCTCATCCCACGATTTTTTTTTACCACTACTATTCCATTACACTGGCTTTTGAAATTTACAAATGCAGCAATATAGAAATTGGATGAATGGTTTAGCACTGGGAAGCACTTTTTAAAAGATAAAAAGTGCATTTTATATACAACTATAAAGATCGGACCAAATTTAGGGACAAAGGAGGAGAAAAAAAGGACAGAGGGACATTGTTCTAAATCAGGGACAGTCCCTCAAAATCAGGGACAGTTGGGAGCGATGTGTAACTGTGATATGCTTTGTTAGATTGCTTCCATTTGTTCCATTCGTGTGTTTTGTGCCTCAAAAACCAATAACATCTTTGAAATAACCGGTATATGTTGTGATGTATTTTGCAGGTGAAAGGGGAGCTAAGGGTGAGAGAGGAGAATTTGGAGTTGGACAGAGAGGTGAAATAGGACCTCCAGGAATTCCGGGTATGTCATAATTTTTTTTTCTGTGACACCAGAAACAACAAAAAGAGCCACTCCAAGTGCTAACATGTGATAATCCAGTGGCTTAGATGCTAGAGGGTGCCGCCATCCAGTAGGGCTCACCTGGTCTGCTAAGACAGACCATCAAAAGGATAGGGAGCCGCATACTGGAAATCAGACCAATCACAATGTGTAAAGAATTCGCTTCCACCTGTCTCCTCCCAAGCCATGCCCCTCTTAACGCCTTTCATCCTCCCACGGGCTTAGTTGTAGAGGTCCTTTACAAAATGGCAAAAAATGGACTAAGGGACTTACTATTTCCTACTCTATTCAAAACTTAGAAAAAAAAAAACTTTAAAGGTTTCGAGGGTTAGAATGAGTTTTAAGTTTTGGGTGAGCGTGCAGAGCAACCACCTTTCCTTTGGGGATAGGAGACAGACAGTGCTGGACTTTTGCCAGAGTACAAAATGTTTTGCTGTGTTAGTTAAAATGGTTGTAAAAGCATAAGGTTCTTTATCTTATTCCATTCTCTAGATTAAGGTAAAAAAAAAAAAACCTTCCATGATCAGCTCCCCCCAATGTCCGCCCTAAATACTTCCCTTGTTCTTGAACTCAATCCAGTGCTGTGCCTGAGAGCAGCGACGCTGCTCTCATTCCTCATGGGACTCAGAGGCAGCTGGGGGAGCTGGTGAGGAGGGAGTTGGGTCCGAGCTGTGTGTGTCTACAGATGCACACAGTCTGGCTCAGGATTGAGCTCGCATGTATGCCTCCATAGCAAGCAGCTTGCTATGGGGCATTCAGAAGGGAGGAGGAGCCGAGAGCACCAACAGGGGACCCTAGAAGAGTAGTAAATGGACCGCTCTGTTCAATACCATTAAAGGAGCGGGTAAGTATAAAATTAATGTTTATTACTTTAGGAAAAAAAATGAAGCTTTATAATCACTTTACGTTGTAACACGTTCCGGTGAAACCTATTCTTATCTCTGGAAAAATGCCTTAAATCCTGCATATCATTCACTGCTTTATTTAAAAAAAAAAAAAAAAAAAAAAAACCTTGGCTATAGAATGCTTCAGATGTTTGGGGGTACATTGGGTTTTAGGAAGAGTGGACAGACAGGGCATACAGGTCAATGTTTTTATCCCTTTTAGGGCACAGATAACCCTGCACCAAAAACGAGCATTGCTGGGTTCTTGCTCCGAAGCCTAACTTACCAGTAGGCTTATTATGAGAGGTGACGTTACATGTCCAAAGCTAAATACACTTACTGTAGCTCTGCTGCTGTGAAACCAACAAACGACGAGCTACAATTGCATACCACTTGAGTTGGTTTTCACACTACTTCCTGTTTGAAGAAGGGGGTCACAGACAGCAATGGACTTTTTCCAGATTATAAAACTTATTGTTCTGTTAATGAAATCAGAATAGGTTCCCTTGAAATGTTTTCTCATCTCCCGAAACCCTTTAGAATGCTCCAAATCCTGCAAATGATTTTTGAAAAATTATGCTTTCCTTTTAGGTATTCCCGGAGAACCCGGCTATGCCAAAGATGGAATCCCAGGTATCCCAGGTCCTCAAGGTGAACCAGGGATACCAGGACTTTCTGGACCTCCAGGCCCTTCAGGCCCCAGTGGACAGTGTGACCCATCACAATGCGCATACTTTGCTAGCCTGGGATCCAGACCTGGTAGTGTCAAAGGACGGTGAGACCAATGGAGACTCATGAACACTTGAGACTGAAACTTGAATTTTTTGCTGTTAAAAAAAAAAAAAAAAAAAGAGACGCGTCCAAAATGAAGGGTCCTGACAGGCATCACCGAATCCGAGGAAGCTCCGCCTAAGGCGAAGCAATTCAGTTTCAAGGCATACGTTTGTTTTTTTTGTAATGGTTGAAACCAACAGTAACTGCTGGTCGGTCATGGCTTTTTGTGTTTTCACATTATGCGTGTCACATATTTTTTGGTATAAAGAAAAAAAAAAAAGATGAAAGTGCAATCTATTCCTTAGAGACATTTCACAGCAGATGTTCCAACACAACGCCTCAGCGGGATGGATCTAAGAACAGGAGTTCTGAGACCAATGTTTCTCCTCGACTGTCAACAGAAGGTGTCACCGTGCTGCCAGTTGTGCTTTGCCATTATTTGTTCTTGGGTTTACTGAAAGGGCAACTCCAGCCAAAGAGCCACAGCTGTAGCTCTGTAGGAACTGTTTTGACTCACAGATATTTGTAAAGTGATCCAGCCACCCACGTCTTTGCTACACAGCTGCATTAGATAACAAGGGTGACACTGGAAATCAATATGATAGGGTGACAATGCAGGAAAGCATTTGGGGGACAGAGATAGAGCATTGTCAGTGTCACCCTATAGCATTGATGGTGAACCTTGGCACTCCAGATGTTTTGGAACTACATTTCCCATGATGCTCATGCACTCTGCAGTGTAGGTGAGCATCATGGGAAATGTAGTTCCAAAACATCTGGGGTGCCAAGGTTCGCCATCACTGCTCTATAGCCTATGAAGGTTCTCATTTATCTATCTAATTGTAATGCTAGTAGTAGTTAGTCACATTCAACTCAACTTGGAGCAAATTACTTTCCTGCAACTACAGGTTCGCTTGATTCCCCGCTCAACACAGACAGTGTTGATGCAGGAATCCCTCTTGCTGGGCCATTGTCTTGTCCACGGGGGACGAAGGGGGGTCAGCCGTATTGATGGCATCTTTCACGCATATTGCAAACCAGTTGGCCTCTCTGGTCAAAATGTGCACCTCACTGTCCTTTAAAGAATGTCTCTTTTCCCTAAGGGCTCCTTCACATGGACGTGTCCGTGTACAGAGCCTGCTTTGCTCAGCGGGGGATCGCTCCATGGATCCCCGCTGAGCAGGCAGATGACAGGTCCGTCGCTGCACACTGTGCAGCGATGGACCTGTCAGAGCGCCGCTCTCCCCTGTGGGGGATCGGATGACGACAGACCATACAGTCCGTCCTCACACGATCCGATCTGCAGACGGATGGAAAAGTAGGTTTTTCCTCCGTCACACATTTTTGGGATCGGAGCGGGTCGGATGTCAGCGGACATGTCACCGCTGACATCCGGCGCTCCATAGACCTCCATGGAGTGTCCGTTCAGGTCCGCCTAAAAAACATATTGGCCGTGTGAAGGAGGCCTAAAGTAGATGTAAACCCGATTTGTGAAATTTGAGCTGGGCACATATATCTGCAATGTTTTTTTTTTTATCTCTCTTCAAAGCACTATGTCCCGTAGCTTTCTCCTGCTCCGTTCTGTTGTTATCAGCTGATAACTTCAGACTTGTTCTCCATTTCATATATTAAAAGCAGCCAGAGTTTTGTGTTGGGGAGAATGTTATAAATAGATTAGCACAGAGCTGAACGATTCAACGGACAGCTCTGAAAGTCTCTACCTATGAGGAGAGGGGGTGTGTGCCTTTCCTCCAATCAGCTGTCTTGGCTGTATGCCCAGGCTTCACTGCAGTGGTGAACAGGAAGAGAAAATCTCCTAACACGATCTGAACTTTCTACAGTATATATAAAGCTGAAAACAGCAGCTATACAAGTAAAACTTATGTACAGAGATTTGTTTAATCTCTGTGTATCATCTGAGGCTGTTCACTTCACTGGGTATATGTGAGGGTTTACATACACTTTAAGGTGTAGGAGTGAAGGTGTTGGATTATGGTGCCTGTACTACCTATAGGAATATAAATGCTGGGGTATGTTCCTGATACTTATTAAAAGTGAAGACGTGGTTTGGATAAGCTACAATAATCCTTATTGTTACAGAACAAGGTCAGTTAAATGTGACTAACTACTATTACCTATAACGAAAAGGATCCTTCATGGCAGGATCACCACATATTACTTTAACGAATGCTGAAGATTTAAGAGCCTTAAAAAAATGACTTCGCAATTACATTAACTTGTTAAGGTTCTAAAAGTTTTTAGTGATTGTATTTACATTTACTTCATTGGTTCTTTAAGCTGCCTTCAGTTTTATTTTAATAAAAAAGAGTGTAATGTCATTGACCAGGGAGGCAAGGCACCCAATAGGGCTAAATACACTAGCAGGCTATCATGACTACAAGACCAAACCCCATTAATTTTGTTCACAACACCATAATATTAGAAGATAGATGGAAAGAGTTTATTCAGAATGATGGCACAGGCCTCAGCAAGTTAGACATACCTACCTTAGAGATATGTCTGTGAAGGTTCTCATTTATCTAAGTCATGGTATAGCTAGTCGCAGTTGGTCACATTCAACTGGACATATGTTGAGGCTTCTTCTAATGACTGACAGGACCACCCCTCAGTATTTATATCCACACAGGTAGAACATGCATCCAAATTCAATTACCACAGAAACTATCAAGACAGATGTCGATTATCCAAGAAGAGAATGGGAGGTTTGAAAGTTTTGGAGCCACTCTACTGTAGTTGGTTCTAGAACGTTCACACCTCCCATTCTGTTCTTGGACAATCAACATCTATACATTCTATGATGGTTGGATAGAGGCAACCTTTCTCAACATTTTTACCCCTTGAAATAATTATCAGGTTACAGGGAACCCCTGCTAAATGCAATTCATTGGAGGTCAATGGGAAAAATACCTCCTACACTGGTGGTCAGTGGGAAGAATGTCCCCCTGCAGTGGTGGTCAGAATGCCATCCTTACAACCAGCTAAAAAGATCACTGAACTCATGCTGCTAGCCGTTGGAACTTGGAACTATGCAGGCAACACCTAGATTTGAGGTGACATAGCCACAGCTAAGAGAAACCCTAAAAACCTCTAAAGGAATCCTAAGGTTCTACAGAAGCCTGATTGAGAATGGCTGAAATAAGGTGTCTGCACTACATGTATGGATATAAATACAGACCAAATCAAAGAAAACCTTTTTTTTTTCATCCTGGAGTTGGGCTTTAATGAAATTGGAGTTTCTTTATAATGGGATCTTATATCAAGGTGCTAATCCCAGCAGGGCTTTGGTTTTCGTGTCATTACCCGCTCCAAATAGGTTTATTTAGACCAGGGGTCTCCAACTCTCTAAACAAAAGGGGCAGTGTTCTGGCTAGGGGGGAGCTGGATTGTGGCCAGCAGGAGTAGGAGTAGAAAATGTTCAGAGGGCAGTGGGAGTAAACAATGCCTCAGGCTTGGTGGTGGTAGGAGTACAAAAATTACATAATGCCTGTGGTCAATGGAAGGAGGAATAGTACCCCATCATTAATATCTGTGGGAGGAATAGTGCTCCATTATTGGTATCAGTGGGAGGAATAGTGTACTAGTGTTGGTGTCAGCGGGGGGGATTATTCTTCATCATTGGTGTCAATGGGAAGAATTATGCCTTATCATTGCTATCAGTAGGAGGAATAGCGCCTTATTGTTGGTCTCTGTGGCAAGAATTATTCTCCATTGTATGTGTCAGTGGGAGGAAATGTGTCCTATCACCGGTATCAGTGGAAGGAATAGTGCCTTTTCGTTGGTGTCAGTGGAAGGAATAGTGCCCCATTATTGGTGTCAGTGGAAGGAATTATGTCCCATTGTTGGTGTCAATGGGAGGAATAGTGCCCTATTGTTGGTGTCGGTGGGAGGAATTATTCTTCATCTTTGATGTCAATGGGAGGAATTATGCCTTACCATTGGTATCAGTGGAAGGAATAGTGCCCCATTTTTGGTGTCACTGGGAGGAATAGTGCCCCATTATTGGTGTCAATAGAAGGAATTATGCCCCACTGTTTGTGTCAGTGGAAGGAATAGTGCCTTGTATCAGTGGAACGAAAAGTGCTCCAAGGGCTGTATGGAGCTGAGCAAAGGGCTGTGTCCAAACCACAGACCACAGTTTGGAGACCACCAATCTGTAAAAAAACTTATCATGATCTTTTATTTACAACCAGTATCTAAAAGAGATTAAAATTTACCTTTTCTGATGATATGTTAGAAAACAAAGTACACAAAAAACTTTAGTAAAATTTTCCTGTACAGGTATCACCCAATATCCTTCATCCATACCCAACACATCCTACTGGCAAAGCCTAAGCCAATTACTTCCACTAAAAATGTATTTTCATTACCATTGTAAATTATTTTAAACCTTCTCATTATCCCGATTCCCACTTGTATTCTGATACATAAATAGCTATTTAATCTACGGAAATAACATCCTACTAATAACCTGGTTCTGTACTGTGTTATTATCCCACCAAGGCCCTCGTATACGTTGCGTTTTATCACATAGAATATTATGAGTGTTCCGAGACCAGGAGAGTATTAGAACCTTCTAGCAGAAGCGTGGGAAACTAGATCCTGGGTTATCCCAGTTTCTGCTTATCTTTTTGTGTTTCTATGGAATATTATTTGCTATAGCTCTATAAAATAGGACTGAAGATAAGTTATTTGTTGATATTTGATGATTTTTTTTTGTTTTTTTTGTGAGTGTGTTGGAAGGTGTAAGCCTTCCATAAATACGGTGCTTACAGTTTATTATATAGTATATCTTGTGTGTTTTAGGTTTAAAAGAGAACTCCTGACTCCAAAAATTTCACATGGATAGCCTTTTTTTTTTTTTTTGGCCATGTACTTTTTGGATAAAAAAAAAAGTACAGTATTATCCGGGTCTTTCAATAGCAATACATTTCTCCGGGGAATTTTAGAGCTTCTGTACGCAATAGGGTTGATTTACTAAAACTGCATGGTGTAAAATCTGGTGCAGCTCTGCACAGAAACCAATCAGCTTCCAGTTTTTATTTTGTCAAAGCTAAGTAACTCCACTTTGGTTGAGAAAAAAACATTCCCCTCTGGGTGATCTATGTACATTGCAAGGATTATAACAACCATTGTTGCAGATTCCTACCTTTTGTTATTCTGAAGAAATCCCTGTTTGTTCCTCTGTGCTGAGTGAGTGTAATGGGAGGGGTTTCATAATTATCAATCAGCTGTGGAAGCTGCAGAGCACTACTGAGGAAATTTGCTGGGCCTGCATCCCTTTAGATGTGTTCCTATTGGAAATATCTCACCAAAAATGAAATTTTTGTTGCAGGGGATGCCTGAAATCTAATTTGTATCTTAGGCAGACTTCTGGGAAAATTGGTGTGCCAATCACACAAGCAGGAAATGATGTTTCTGGGGAGTGGTCAGTACACATTCTGTGTACAGAACAACTCCAGGTAGCCATATTGCATTTTCAGAAAATGATAGCAGCTGCAGATGGAAAAGGAAAGGTCATTTTTAATAACATTCAATTACAATATGACTACAATTGTATACGCTATATTATTTTTTCTTTATTTGCTATTTTTTTCCCCACTAAAGTCGAGTTACCCTTTAACCGAAACAAGCTGAAGTTAGAAGTTGATTGGTTTCTATGCAGAGCTGCATCAGATTTTGCACTCTCCAGTATTAGTAAATCAACCCTCATTGTCTTTTGGACTTAACAGGCGACACAACCACATTCCGGCATTGTGGAAATGTCAAGTGCTTATGCAGATGCCGACAACTGATTGCTAACCTTCATAACAGGGCCTCCTGTTGCTCATAAAAAAAGGGAGACTATAATATATATTTTGCAATTTTATGCTCATATTTACCTGTAATTTTTAAAAGGACATATTTTGACTTGCCTACTGTACTATATTTTATGCAAATGTGTTCCCTTTAGTGAATATTTATATATTTAGAAATATTTTCAGCATTTCTGGCTTAAAAAAGAATGTATAGTGTTATTACAATGAGCACACAGATTGAGTTATCAATGCAGTATTTGTTTTACATTTTATGTGATCTTTATAGTTTAAATTGTTGTTATATATTTGTGTTATTGTATTAAATATAAAAACGTGTGGTTTACCAGTAGAGGGAGCTCTGTATTACAGCTCAGCTTTATTCCATCCCTTCTTTTTAACCTGTTCCTTACTCTTTTGCCCCCACCCTTCTAAGCAGATCTAGCCCCCTCCCAAAATTGGTATACTTGCCTTGCTCCAAGGCCCACGGCATTGATTACATAGCTCTTCCTGATGCAATGTCTACACCTGCGCAGTTTGGACCCATAGGCTTTTTACGGGGCTAGTAGACAGATAGGAACCAACCCATCTGGGAGGAGGGAGGGCAGTCTAGACCTATTTAGGGGTGGGGTTGCCAAAGGGTAAGGAAACTTACCTTTTAAAGCCCCAACTAAAGTTTCAGTTTAAATCAGCTCAGTACATTCCAGGTGCCTCAAAACAAAAGGCGTCTTACAGTTCGTTTTCTTCAGAATGCAGCCACAGCTGGAGTAGAACAGTCTGTCCGATGCCAGCATGCTATAGAGAAAGACCCATGCTCTCTGTGTGGAAGCAGTGGTCTTTCTGCAGAGGTCCGGCACACCCCCTTCTTATGCCCCGTACACGCGGTCGGATTTTCCGGCGGAAAATGTTCGATGGGAGTCGGAAAAAAAATTCCGACCGTGTGTAGGCTCCATCGGACATTTTCCATCGGAATTACCGTCACACAAAATTTGAGATCTGGATCTCAAATTTTCCGACAACAAAATCCGTTGTTGGAAATTCCGATCGTGTGTACACAATTCCGACACACAAAGTTCCACGCATGCTCGGAATCAAGCAGAAGAGCCGCACTGGCTATTGAACTTCATTTTTCTCATCTCGTTGTATGTCACCGCGTTCTTGACGTTCGGAATTTCCGACAACATTTGTGTGACCGTGTGTATGTAAGACAAGTTGGAGCCAACATTCGTCGGAAAAAATCCATGGATTTTGTTGTCGGAATGTCCGATCATGTGTACGGGGCATAAGTCATAACTATAGGAAAGATAAAGGGTGCTCTGGGCAGAGACCTTAAAAAAGTCAAAAATTCAAAGCCTATAATGGTAAAATAGAGTAGAACATTAGGCAAGTGTCCAGTAGTGCACCTCAGCCACACTCCATAGAAGAAGCAAAACGCTAGTGGAGAATGGAACAGAGAGACGGGGCTTCTAAGTGCAGTACATCCAGACTATTTATTGCCCAAAACAGTTAAAAACACTTACAGAAGGAAGTATAAAAATAGGCACATCAGTGGTACAAGACGTCCAGCGGGAGGTTCCTCCTGGATGTGTCCATCATGCGAGTTTCCTGTCCGACCAGCGGTGTGGAGATGTGTAGCCAACACTTTGGAAGGTCCGCCAAGCTGCCGGAACTAGCGTATAAGGCAAGCCCAGGTGTGACGTCAATGGGGGGGGGGAGTAACGCATTTCAGAGCATGTGTACTGACTCCTTCTTCATAATAGTCTGGATTTACTGCACGTTGAATACGCCTTCTCTCTGTTCCATTCTCTACTTAGGTTATACCTTTAAGATCTACAATCAAAAAACCTCATGCTTCCTGCTGATTGAAGACTGAATAGCTATAGCTCTGACTCAGCAGGAGGCATGCCAGACCTATGCAGAGAGACTGCTGCTTTCTCACACAGAGCAAGGGTCCTTTTCTGCAGCATGCTGGCAGGGGACAGACTTTCCAGTTGGGATGTGGTTGCTTTCTGAAGAAAACACTCACCATGACTTTGCACACCTTTGGTTTTGTTGCACTTGTGTGTAGGTAGTCTTTGATGGAGAAGTGTGGGGAATCTAAAAAAAAAAGCAAAAACATATACATACTCTTCTCCCTGCTATAGAATCAGTATGATGCTGTAGCTGTCTCCCGCTGGCTCTAAGCCCAAAAACGGAGCGATCACATGACTACTGATTGCTCAATTCTCAGTCCACTCTGAGCAGAGAACGGTGACTGTCAGTCACACCAGACTGGGAGGGGGGTGGGAGTGTCTGGCTCCGGCTCTCTTGAGCACCAGGCTGGGGAGGGGATTGGAATGGCTGGTGAGGGGGTGGGAGTGGCTGTCTCTGGCTCTCTGGAGCACCAGGCCGGTGAGGGGGTGGGAGTGGCTGGCTCTGGCTCTCTGGAGCACCAGGCCGGTGAGGGGGTGGGAGTGGCTGGCTCTGGCTCTCTGGAGCACCAGGCTGGTGAGGGGGTGGGACTGGCTGGCTCTGGCTCTCTGGAGCACCAGGCTGGGGAGGGGGTGGGAGTGGCTGTCTCTGGCTCTCTGGAGCACCAGGCCGGTGAGGGGGTGGGACTTGCTATTTCTGGCTCTCTGGTGCACCAGGCTGGGGAGAAGGTGGGAGTGGCTGTCTCTGGCTCTTAGTGACTTACGGAGAGGCTGAGCCAGCTGAGGATTAAACATCTGGGTGGATCCTGACATTATTGTTGGGATCCTTCCAGAGCCTCCAGTGGCTCAGTGATGTGAGCCAATAGCAGACTTTAGTCCACTGTCAACTAATTCATAAGGAAGAGCACTCCTGTAACCCAGAAGAGAAGTATGGCTAAATAGATTTGGCCGTACTTCTATTTTAAAATATCAACCACATAAGGATTGACTGGCTTTCAATTGGTCAGTCAACTCATAGACTGGCATTGTGAGAAATAGCAGTAAAGTAATACTGTCAAGCAGGAAGCAGAGCCTGTTTATGTGGCAAGCATATATGGCTGCCCCATGTACATATATAAATATAGAATATACAGTACATAGTAAAAAAGTTTTTTTTAACCACTTCAGCCCCGGAAGATTTGGCTGCTCAATGACCAGAGTATTCTTTTGCGATACAGCACTGCGTCACTTTAACTGACAATTGCGCGGTCGTGCGACGTTGTACCCAAACAAAATTAACGTCCTTTTTTTCCCACAGAGCTTTCTTTTGGTGGTATTTGATCATCTTTGCGGTTTTTATTTTTTGCGCTATAAACAAAAAAAAAAGAGACAATTTTGAAAAAAACACATTATTTTGTACTTTTTGCTATAATAAATATCCCCAATTTAAAAAAAAAAAAAAAGCAATTTTTTTCTCAGTTTAGGCCGATATATGTATTCTTCTACATATTTTTGGTAATAAAAATCACAATAAGCGTATATTGATTGGTTTGCGCAAAATTTATAGCGTCTACAAAATAGGGGATAGTTTTATGGCATTTTTATTATTATTATTTTTTTTACTAGTAATGGCGGCGATCTGCGATTTTTATCGTGACTGTGACATTATGGCGCACACATCGAACACTTTTGACACATTTTTGGGACGATTGACATGTATACAGCGATCAGTGCTATAAAAACGCACTGATTACTGTATAAATATCACTGGCAGGGAAGGGGTTACCACTAGGGGGCGATCAAGGGGTTAACTGTGTTCCCTGACTGTGTGTTCTAACTGTGGGGGGAGGGGACTGACTAGAGGAAATGACAGATCGTGGTTCCTAGTTATTAGGAACTCACAATCTGTCTCTTCTCACAGAACAGAACAGGGATTTGTGTGTTTACACACACACGCCCCTGTTCTGCCTCTCATGCCCGTGATTTCTCGTGGCCAGTGGTCATCGTGACCATAGGCCACGAGCATCGGCACCCCCGCAGTATAATGACGTCGGCTGGTCGGCAAGAGATTAAACATGAATGACATATTTCTTACACTTACATTTATACATATTATTGAGTAGACTATACATCTCCTTTAAAGTAAAAGCAATATGGGGGCTTCTTTTCGAACGCCTCCTGAGATAGCTAGTTATCTGCTTCTACTGAAAAAAGCGGAAGTAGTGCAATAGGAAGCAGTATCTGCATAGGTAATAATACAAATACTGCCCAACCCATTTTGGATATTTTATCTTTCACACAAATTGTATATCAATTTAATCTGATAATTGCGTTTCCAATTTTTTTCAAGAATACATACAACATATAAGTCCTGATGAAGGAGTGTTCAGACCCCTAAAACGTGTCGGTTGTGTTATTCAATTATTTAGTTAATGATTAAAACTTCTTTGGACTGATTTTTGGTCTGGTGCTCTCTATGCCACCTTTTTCATTTCTGGATTTTTTTTCTTGGTAGGGCAGATAGGGCAACCCTGTCTGAGAAGGTTAGTCTCACCCGAGTCCTAGAACCTTAGCAATTGGTTTGACTGCAGTTTTGAACCACTTATTATCATTGGTCTAAATGCTTACCTTTTTATGGACCATGTAATAAATATGACTGCCAACACACAAAACTACTATTTTGCAAAATATAACCAGTAACACTTTCTTAATTACTATTACTCATTGATCAAATTATGTACATTCAATTGGTTGTAAACCCTTCCATATACCCAGTGCAGTAACTGGCCTCAGGTGATACGCAGAGATAAAACAAACCCTTCTACATAAGTTGTACCTGGTTATATGCAGTGTTCTCCTCCACAGCCTCCTAAAGCACACAATTTACATAGCATTTCTCAGTTCCAGAAGGCAGGGGGTGGGGATCTGATGTCACACACTGCATAGCACAGAGCAGGGAGCTGAGTGTAATCTGAGACCTGAGCAGAGGGAATGAACACACTACACATATCAAAGGGAAACATGAACAGCTGAGGCTCTCAATCACCTGCTGTGTGCTGGGGGTGGTGGGCGGGTATTGTCTGGTTTTGCATAGATTGTCAGAGAAATCAGAGAGCAGAAACGAACCATACTATAGAGCACATGTGTCAAGCACAAGGCCCGTGGGCCAAATCCGGCCCTCCAGGTCGTTCCATATGGCCCTTGCACCTCCATAGCTCCCAGCTGTCCCTGATTTGGAGCAATGTCCCTCTGTCCCTGTTTCCTCCTCCTTTGTCCCTCATTTAAGTCTGATCTATAGAGTTGTATATAAAATACACTTTTTATCTATCAAAAAGTGTTTTTCAGTGCTAAATCTTTCATCCGATTACTAAATTGCTGCATTTGTAAATATCCAAAAGCCAATGAAAAAGGAATAGTAGTGGTAAAAAAAAAACACTTGTGGATTTAACAAATCATTTTTGGATATCTCCTTTAAAGGGGCGTGGCAGGGGGGCGTGTCCTATGCCTACGTACTTTTGCTCGTAGGTGTCCCTCATTCCCATCTCAAAAAGTTGGCAGGTATGCACCTCTCTTGCAGCTTGCTCACCCCCCTCGTCTCCATCCCCACTTTTTCTCAGAAGCCGGCAACAGAGAGGACAGAAGTCCTCCTGCAGATCCTGCGCCTCTCTATGCAGCCACAGCGCCCCCTCCCCTTCGCCTCCCCTGGTCTCAGCATTCAGCAGACTCTGAAAGGAGACTTCAGGCCTCCTCTGGTCCTCCTCCAGAATCTGCACTTTCTTCTTTCCAACCCCCCCCCCCCCCAGTTTCTTCTCGGCAGCAGCACATGGTAAGGGGGGTGCACTGTGATGTAAGGGAGGGTGGGGGGCTCTTGACATCTGATGTAAGGGGGGTGGCGGAATGCTCTGGATATCTTCGGTCCTTTGAGGGTAACCATAATGCTGATGTGGCCCACAATGACATCGAATTTGACACCCCTGCTATAGAGGGATATGTCTTGTTCATTTTCATTTCACTTTAAATTGATCATCCAAATATACACAGTCCAAAAAAAAAGCTGTAAAATGATTATAGTTTCCCTTTAAAGCTACATATGCAAAGCCTCATGTCATAAACCTATACTGGTAACCTGTGCCTTGTCTGGAGTTCTCCTTTAAGCCCTATGCACTATTCATTTGCCTATTGCTAATTTATATCATGTACATTTTCCAACTGTCCTTTAAAGGCATCTTTATATTATTCATCATTTATTTCATTGGTATAAAATATGATTGTGCTAAAACCCATGTTTTTACAGTTTTTGGTTTTTTTTATTTTTATTGTTTTATTGTTTTTGTATGGATTTCCCTACCGTGAAGCATATCCCGAAGCTTCATCGTGAAGTAATTTATTGTACCTGCAGCTGAAAATAAAAAAGTTGCTGAAGCGAAAGAGGATATATTGAAAATGTACAAATGTAATCACAAAAATGATAGCCGTCCATATTATTATTTTTACTAATAAAGAAATACATTATGAGTGAGTTTGGTGGCAGTAAAAAAAAGACGGTAAAGATGAAATGAAAAGACACATTGGAAAAAAAAATACAAAGGTGACAAAAAATCAGAGAGAATTTTAAGGGTCCATGCACACACCCTTAAAAAAAACAAAAACAAACACCAGTTCTTTTGACACTAAAAAAAAATTTATATACACCGTGTGCATAATTATTAGGCAAGTTGTATTTTTGGGGATACATTTCATTATTGAACAACTACTGTGCCCTCGGTCAATCCAAAATCTTACTAAACCTCAAACTAATATATTCAACCCTTTTTGTTGAACCCCCTAGAACATTTTATCTATCTATCTATCTATCTATCTATCTATCTATCTATCTATCTATCTATCTATCTATCTATCTATCTATCTATCTATCTATCTATCTATCTATCTATCTATCTATCTATCTATCTATCAATATGTATATATATATGTATCGATATATACATATATATATATATATATATATATATATATATATATAGAAAAAAAATATATCTGTATATATATATATATATATATATATATATATATATATATATATATATATATATATATATATATATATATATATATTAGCAGAGACCCTGGGGAATAAAATGGTGACCGATGCAATATTTTATGTCACATAGTATTTGCGCAGCGGTCTTTCAAACACATTATTGTGGGAAAAAAAAGACACTTTCATGAATTTAAAAAAACGAAACAGTAAAGTTAGCCCAATTCTTTTGTATAATGTGAAAGATGATGTAACGCCGAGTAAATAGATACGTAACATGTCTTGCTTTGAAATTGCGCACACTCGTGAAATGGCGACAGACTACAGTACCTAAAAAAATCTCCATAGGTTACAATTTAAAAAAAAAAAATTACCAGGTTAGAGTTTACAGAGAAGGTCTGGTGCTAAAATGATTTCTTTCACTCTGACGATCACGGCGATACCTCACATGTACACACATTTAGGAGCCAGAAAATTTTCAAAAAGGCAATCCAGAAGGGGTTTTTTCTTCCTCTAAACGCTGAGCTTAAAATATGCCTCTAAAAGTCCTAACGTGCATGGACACATAGGATAACATTGAGCTGCTTCTACAGGCAAAAAGCAAAACTCCTGTGGAAGCAGCGATTTTTCATCCCAGTGTTCATGGACCCTAAAGGAAGTTTGCCTGCTTGTTAAAGAAGAATTCCAGGTATGGATAATTTTGTATTGTTAAGTTGATCCAGCTTGGATCAATGTAACTATGTAGAGTATATACCATACCTGTGGGATCCCTTTAGGTTTCCCAACCAGGGTTCCTTCAGGGGTTGCTAAGGGTTCCTTGAGCAATGAGCAATTTCTGCCTCTTAACTTCCCACTGACACCATTGATCTTTTTAGCTATCTGTAATGCCCCGTACACGCGGTCGGATTTTCCGATGGAAAATGTCCGATCGGAGCGTGTTGTCGGAAATTCCGACCGTGTGTGGGCTCCATCGGACATTTTCCATCGGATTTTCCGACACACAAAGTTGGAGAGCAGGAGATAAAATTTTCCGACAACAAAATCCGTTGTCGGAAATTCCGATCGTGTGTACACAAATCCGATGGACAAAGTGCCATGCATGCTCAGAATAAATAAAGAGATGAAAGCTATTGGCCACTGCCCCGTTTATAGTCCCGACGTACGTGTTTTACGTCACCGCGTTCAGAACGATCGGATTTTCCGACAACTTTGTGTGACCGTGTGTATGCAAGACAAGTTTGAGCCAAGATCCGTCGGAAAAAATCCTAGGATTTTGTTGTCGGAATGTCCAAACAAAGTCCGACCGTGTGTACGGGGCATAAGAGGGTAATTGTTCCCAGTGACCACAAGTGTAAGGACCTTTTTTCCAACTGACCATCAGTCTAATGTATCATGAGTTGTAGATATAGTCATTATTAGCAGAGGGTTCCCTGAGACCGGAAAGTTATTTTAAGGGTTTCTCTGTGTTGAAAAGGTTGAAAAAGTCTGCTCTAGAAGCTAGAAACCACTGTATATAGAGAATGTTTATGGTTGGATAGTTTCCAGAAACAGACGGTTGTCTCCAAATCCCTAGTGCTTACCTGGTAAACAGATATATATATATCTCCAATTAAAGTCCCATCATTCTTGGTAGAGCATTGCCTCTCTCTTATTCTCTTGTTTTACTAGAAAACACTGTAGTAGGCAACGCCATAGATCTAGGGTTGCCACCTGTCCGGGATTCACCTGGACAGTTCGGGTTTGGAATCATATGTCCGGGTTTCAGACTGCCTGAAACCCGGACACATTATTCAGACTGGACTATGGCTTCCCAGCAGGTTTTCTGGCTGCAGTTGGCTAAGTTGAGAGTTTCTGTTACACTCTCTTTCACATTGCCCAAAGCCAGCACTAACAATTCCCCACCCCCCCGCCCCCCACACTGAGGGGAGAGGAGAGAGGGCTCAATCTGCACCTCTTTCTCCCACCCCTACCCCTCTGTGTCTGCCCACACTCCAATCCCCTGCTCTGTGTCTCAGAAAAGGATAGCAGGGGCTGGAAATGTGAAGTCCAGCAGCCTCAGATACATCTGGATGAGAGGTACTGACTGCCAAGGAGTGAGTGAGCTCACCATCCATCCCTGTCTGTGACTGAAGTCTCCTCCTTCTCTCTCTTGCCTCTGAGTGAGCACACTAAGGCTAATCAGGGTTCTCAGAGCACCCCTTACATCAGAGTTCCCCTTTACACCAGAGGCCACAGTGTCCCCTCTTACAGCAGAGTCCTCTCCGTGCATCAGAGTTCTCAGTGTTCCCCCTTAAATCAGGGATCCCAGAGCATCCCTTATGTCAGAGTCCCCAGAGTTCTCCCTTACATCAGAGTCTGCAGAATCCCCCCTTACAGTGAAAGGGAACTCTGTGGATTCAGATGTAAAAGGTGAACTGTGTGGACTCTGATGTAAAGGGGGACTCATGGTTTTAATGTCATATGATTAAAAATGTTATTTAAATGCAAAATATATGTATAGTTTATACTGTAAAAAATAAATAAATAATTGCTGTGCGCTGCTAAAGTGTTCAGGTTTGATTTGAAGAAAAGGTGGCAACCCTACATAGATACCAACTATATTTCGAGGGACTGTCCCTGATTCGGAAGGTCCCTCTGACCCTCATTCCTCCTCATTTGTCCCTCATTTTGGTCTGATCCATATAGTTGTATATAAAATGCACTTTTTATCTTTCAAAACGTGGTTCACAGCGCTAAACCTTCCATTCAATTTCTAAATTGCTGCACTGTTAATTTCAAAAGCCAATGTAAAGGAATAGTGAAGACAATCTATACTCGCGGTAAGGTGAAAGACAATAATTGTTATTATGAATAGAACTTGCAGCTGCTGTACACAAATCTCTTGAATCATGCAATAAATAAATACAACGCTCACAAACAAATGAAAAGAAAGCAAATAACCCTCAAAAATCTTATCACAAATTGTGCTGCTGTATAAACTAAAATTGTACTGTTAAAGTTCTCTGGTGCTCCAAAAAACTTCAAACACTGTATATGATTACAAAAATACAATGCTTGAAATTGATAAATGGACAAAAAATATATGAGATTAAATAATATTACAATAATGTCCCAATAAAAGTGCTTTTGTGCTCCAATCCATTGAAAAGTGCAAAAGTGCTTCAAACTTCCACTCTGTGATGTGACACCATCCCCTTCAGTGTCCCCACTCACCAGAAAAAATGGGCCCCCAGCTTTTCAGTCTCATGGTTTTTCCGACAACAAATGTTGGATTTGAGCTTGTTGGCTGAAAGTCCGACGTTTGTACGCTCCATAGAACATTTGTTGTCGTACTTTCTGCCAATAAATGTTGGCTAGCAGGTTCTCAAATTTTCCGCCAACAAAACTTTGTTGACGGAATTTCCAATCGTGTGTACACAAGTCCGACGCACGAAAGTTCACGCATGCTCGGAATCAAGCAGAATGAGCCGCTCTGGCTATTGAACTTCCTTTTTCTCGGCTCGTCGTACGTCTTGTACGTCACCACGTTCTCATGTTCTTAATTGTTGGCCAACATTTGTGTGACCGCATATATGCAAGACAAGTTGGAGCCAAAAAGCTTCAAACTAAATTCCATGGTTTTGTTGTCAGAAAGTCCGATCGTGTGTACGGGGCATAAGACTGAAAAGTAAGGCTGAAATCTGGCTGAGGATGATGATTTGGACAGGTCCACAAGTGATCTCTCCCGGCGTGATTAAAGTTGAAATATTTACCAGGAAAAAAGGAATGGGAACTAATAGTGAAGTTCTGTATGATAGGTATTTATTACGCAAACAAAAAGTTCCTACTTGCAAAACTCCAAATTCCAATAGGCATGTAATCAGATAAGGGATAGAATCGAGGAACGCCCCATCCAGCGTGTGTCTTACTGAAAAAATGGAATTGACGCCTTGTGGGAGGGCGAGGCGCGTTGACGTAATTTCCGGTGCCGAGTCCAGACAACGTCACTTCCGGTTTTCTGTGGAACACACGCTGGATGCGGCGTTCCTGGATTGTATCCCTTATCTGTATACATGCCTATTGGAATTTGGAGTTTTGTATGTTGCACCCACTACCTTGGGTAGGTTGCTAGAGGTCTATCTTGGCAAGCCCATAAAATACAGTTAGGAGATATTCACTTTGCATGCAGCCACTGACGTCAGCGGCTCATGCGCTCTGAATGTCAGGCGGATGCTGACGAAAAATCAGAGATCCTTGCCGGAAAGAGAATGCGCGGGAGTGACGTCATTCCGAAGCCGGAAGAAACGCCGAGGGAACATGTCAGCTCCCTCAGCGGTGACCGGGAGGTGATGCTGGCACATTGTTCTAAGGTAAGTATTTCAGAATGAGCTAGTATGCGTGCAAAAAGTGTAATTTAAACTTGCTCGCGGCTGTAATGTATTGCCGGCTCCCGGCAATATAGATAAAAAAAAATTAAGGAAAAAAGCGGCATGGGTCCCCCCCCAGTACATTTTAAGGGGAACTCCCAGCCAAAATCCATACCAGACCCTTATCCGAGCATGCGGCCTGGAGGACAGGATGGGGGGGAGGGGCGAGCGAATGCCCCCCCCATCCTGAACCATACCAGGCCACATGCCCTCAACATGGGGAGGGTGCTTTGGGGTCCTCCCCAAATCACCTTGTCCCCATGTTGATGGGGAAGAGGACCTTGTCCCGGCAATCCTTGCCATTGGTTGTCAGTGTCTGCAGGTGGGGGGGCTTATCGGAATCTGAAAGCCCCCTTTAACAAGGGGACCCCCAGATCCCGACCCCCCCTCCCTATTCGAATGAGTAGGACTACATTCTACCCCTACCCATTCACCAAAAAAAGTGTCAAAAAGAGATGTACATCCATCGCCAATCATGCCGCCTGACGGACCTGAAAAATAGAAAAAATAAAATAAATACTCCACCTCCATGGGAGGCGTCCCGTCGACTGCTGTATTTTCGCCGTGATAGCTGTTGTATACTTAAGGGCGGGGGTCACCCGCTGATGGAACCAGATGACCCGCCGCTGCTGACATCACATGACCCCGCCCTTGCCTATATAACGGCTGTCACAGCCAAGAGACAGCAGTCGGCGGGACGCCTCCCATCGAGGCGGAGCTTTTTTTTTTCTATTTTCGGGTCAGTCGGGCGGCGTGATTGAAGATGGATGGACTTCGTGGGACAATTTTTTTTTCTTTTTTAATAAAGGAATTGTCAAAAACTGTCTGTTGCGTTTTTTACTTTTTGACACTCTTTTTGGTGAATGGGTAGGAATACGCGATACCCATCAACATTCAACATAGGGGTAGGGGCGGGATCTGGGGGCCCCCTTATAAAACAAAGACTTAGGATGTGCCCTCCAACTATGCATCACATTAAAGATGGTGCTGACCATACAAATAGAACAAAATATTATAGCGCACACATACAAAAATGTCATTTAAATCCTACGAGGCTATTTAAAGCACCTGAACATAATAAGCAAATGAGCAAATATGGGGATTTGGTCGCACCATATAGTGTTTAAGCCCACTACTGCGTCAAAGTACCCCAATATCAGTGGGTCCTACACTGTTCATAGTATAAAAGATCCCACTTCTCAACCATGAAAGAAGCATGGGGGAACTAAAATGACTCCTCCTATAACTCAGGTGGACACCATCATTGGTGTCAGTGGAAGGAATAGTGTCCCATCATTGGTGTAAGTGGTAGGAATAGTGCCCCATCATTGGAGTCAGTGAGAGGAATAGTATACCATCATTGGTGTCAGTGGGAGAATAGTGCCCCATCATTGGAGTCAGTGAGAGGAATAGTATACCATCATTGGTGTCAGTGGGAGAATAGTGCCCCATCATTGGAGTCAGTGAGAGGAATAGTATACCATCATTGATGTCAGTGGGAGGTATAGTGTCCCTTCATTGATGTCAGTGGAAGGAATAGTGTCCCTTCATTCATGTCAGTGAAAGGAATAGTGTCCCATCATTGGTGTCAGTAGGTGGGATAGTGCCCCCTTAATTACATTATTGGGGGTGAATGCCCCTACCCCATCATTGGTATCAGTGGGAGGAATAGCACCAAGGCCAGATAAACACTGTTTGGAGACCCCTGCCCTAGATCCAGAGTACAGATCTGCTCATCACAATTTTTCAAAGCATTACAGGAAGCAGAAAATGTGGGATAATCCTTTTTTTCTTTTAATTTCAGAGTTTTCTTCAGAAAATATTTTCGGGATCCCCATTTTGTTTGAAAGCCCCTACTGGGTATTTTATTAATACCAAAAAAAAAGTAAAAGCCGGCTTGCAATAGCCAGAGCAGAGCGTGCAAAAATTTAGCGATACAGAATTTCCAAATCCTGCTCCGTGCACACTGCACAATAATCTTCCTTTAATCATTACCCAAGAAACACATCAGCGTAATGATGATACAAAGCGATCCAGCGAGAAGGTCTGGTAGTCAGAGGTTGCTTTCTCAGCATTGCAGTAACATTACTCAATAATCTAAAACCTCTCACTCCTCCTTAATAGCTCTGCAGTGCTAAAACTCCATTTCCTGTGAAAATTGTTTTTGTCAGATTAAAGTGACATTTGGGTCCCGCACAGGATGTCAATTAGACACAATCCGTAAAGTTGTGATCACGATTCATAAATTCGTACAGATCATTGTTGTTGTTGTTTTTGTTTTACAAAGAAAACGAAAAGTTTTACTTTGCTGAGCGAATATCTTTTTTTTTTGTAAAGGGACGCTGACTCTTAGAAAAGATATTTCGTTTGGTGTTTTTCCCTTTTAAGAGTGAGTACGTCATGATATCTTCTTTTTGCTGATGTGGACCATTGTGGGTGCCTGCAAATGCTTGAAAATACTTTTGTGCATGAAAAATTGATGATCTGTCTCAGCGCCAGTACAAGGTCCTCTGGCACCAACAGGCAAGGATGTCAAAGTACGCCAACTCCCCGCCCCCCCCCCCCCCCCACTACAAAAACTGACATGAGATTACAAAGAAAAGAAAAAAAAAAGTTAAAGTTGACCTTCACTGTAACAGAATTGCAAAAAAATAAATAAAGTAAAGTAAAAATTAAAAATTTTAGGTCCTAGGCCAAGGTGAAAATGACATACCTGGACCCCATGCATGTGCAGGAACTTCATTGGTCAATCTTGGATCCTTTGTGGCGTGTGGTCCTGCAAACTGCCTCCTGGGATTTCTACATCACTCACTCCAGGAAGCAGTTTATGCAGGATCTCGCGCATGTGCAGATATGACGCAGATACACTAAATTGTCAAAAGTATTGGGACACAATTGTCTCTACAAACACAGTAACTTAAATAGCATCCCAGTCTTAGTCCGTAGGGTTCAATATTGAGTTGGCCCACCCTTTGCAGCTATAACATCTTCAACTCTTCTGGGAAGGCTGTCTACAAGGTTTAGGAGTGTGTCTACGGGAATGTTTGACCATTCTTCCAGAAGCCCATTTGTGAGATCAGGCACTGATGTTGGATGAGAAGGCCTGGCTCGCAGTCTCCACTCTAATTAATCCCAAAGGTGTTCTATCGGGTTGAGGTCAGGACAGTCAAGTTTCTCCACCCCAAACTCGCTTATCTATGTCTTTATGGACCTTGCTTTGTGCACTGGTCCAAATCATTTGGTGGAGGGGGGATTATGGTGTGGGGTTTGATTTTCAGGTGTTGGACTTGGCCCCTTAGTTCCAGTGAAGAGAACTCTTAAAGCGTCAGCATACCAAGAAATTTTGGACAATTTCATGCTCCCAACTTCGTGTGAACAGTTTGGGGATGGCCCCTTCCTGTTCCAACATGAGTGCACAAAGCAAGGTCCATAAAGACATGGATGAGCGAGTTTGGGGTGGAGGATCTAGACTGGCCTGCTCAGAGTCCTGACATCAACCCGATAGAACACCTTTTGGAAGAATTAGAGCAGAGACTGTGAGCCAGGCCTTTTTGTCCACATTAGAGCCTGATCTCACAAATGTGCTTCTGGAAGAAAGGTCAAACATTCCCATAGACACCAGTGGCGGCTGGTGCTCAAATTTTTTGGGGGGGCACAAACCAACTGAATTCAGTACACCTGCTGGCTGCTGTGCGCACCCCATCCATGCACGGAGTTCCCGGGTCTGTACACCTGCTGTGCGCATTACGGGGGGTTCCCACCTTCTCTGTGCCAAGTTCCGAGGTCTGTACACCTGCTGTGCCCATTATGAGGGGTTAATTTTGTTTATTGAAAAATCTTACAAACAACAACTTATATACAATAAAACCATAATAAATAAATAAAACATATTTACAAAATAATTGAATATGACTATACAAAACAAAAAAAACAAGAACATAATAAATGGTGCAAACCAAATTGCGCACAACATAATCCTTACGGGAGAGCCAGACTAAGGAACATCACCATCACCATGCAAGTAGCCTTTTATAAAAACGGAGTGGGAACTGCCATTAGAGTAGCTGAGGCAGCCGTTTCTTAGCCTGACTACTCCCTCTCCCTGGAGAACCAGCATGCTTTGTTGCACCCTGGCACTCACCATCCATAGAGGATGCAGTACTCAACTAATCCCATTCATCATCATCATCATCTGACAGGACTTCAAACTTATTTGCCAAAGGCAAAACCTTAGGACTTAAGGTCACTGTACCCCTTTTTTTCCTTTCTTTTGCCCCTCCTCTTTTATTTTTTATCCTCCAACCACATATCATCCTTGGACAAACCGGAATCAACAGCCTCCCCACACCTAGCCTCCCCTTCACCCCCTCCCCCCCACTCTCCCTTCCCTTATCTACCACCAGGCCAGCCTCTTCACCATTTTTCCCACTCCTCTGCACCCCATGATCCTTAACAGAGACCCTGCAGCGTCGAGGGAGGGGGACTGGCACTGCACATGATGCACCTGCCTCAGCACCTCTTGCTGCCTCTGCAATTTTAGAAGACATAGAAGGAATGGACACATTCTTGGTAACTGATACCTTACCTACAGACTGGGAAGACACTGCCACACAAGGTAAATACACAAACTGGGAAGACACAGACATACTGGGTATTTTCACAGACTGGGGCAACTGGGAAGACACAGACACATTGGGTATTGGCACAGACTGGGGCACCACAGACTGGGGAGACACAGACACATTGGGTATTGGCACAGACTGGGGCACCACAGACTGGGGAGACACAGACACATTGGGTATTGGCACAGACTGGGGCACCACAGACTGGGGAGACACAGACACATTGGGTATTGGCACAGACTCAAATGGACTCACAGGCACTCCAGCTGCTGAGCTCTGAGCATCCTCCATGTCCAGGCGGAAGAACTCATGAGCTCAGGCTTGTTGTGCATTGCCTCAGGACACTAACTATAAGGATGTCCCACCGCTCTGCATAGATTGCACCTTATAATATTATAATTCTTTGCCAAATGTCCTATACCCTGACACAGAGAGCACTTTATTACTGGACAGGAGGATGCAAGATGCCCTTTATCCCCACACTTATTGCATAGCTTTGGTTGGTCCGGGTAGAAGATGGTGAGCCTGTCCCTCCCCAGGAAAGCAGAGGATGGCAGATGCTGGACAATAATGTCAATTACTTTAAATCGGAACTGCACAGATCACCCCCCTGTCCATATTCCCCGATCATCCAAAATCTTCTTTAGAGGGCTCAGGACATCTCCATACCTCCTCAACCATACAGATAAATCCCCTTGTGGTATGGACTCATTGCGGACAAGAACTGTCACCATTTTAATGAGGGGCTGGCGTGATACAAGCCTGGGGATGAGCCCTTTCCAGTCCAGCAGGCCCCTACACACGCGTTCATATTTCTCCCAAAAATATGTCCAAAGACTCCGGACGAATAATGGACAAATCTTACTCATAGGAACCTGCCAGACTGATCAGGGAGAAGATATCTGCAGGCCTGAACCTCATCTGCAAAATCTTATCCACCACTGCCCTCCTATGTGGGGGAATTCCTCCTCCCTCCCATTTTAGTTGTATCACATTCCTCCTTTTAAACAGGGAGGAAGATAAAACATTTTCATATTACTTCCCTACTTGCTGCCCCTTCCCAGATCCTGTAGCAGCAATACCAGCATAAGTTTTTCTTACAGCACCAGTAATTGCAGTCTTGTCCTTAGACACATTCAAACCTGCTGGCAGAGAGTCTGAATCAGCTGTGATAGCAGTCTTCTGATTAGCAGACGTAGGACTCACCCTCCCCCCCGCTCTGAACACTCAGCTTCTCTCCTGGGTTCAATCACAGTCTTGGCTGCTGCAGACTCCTGGAGAGTTGTAGCACTATTGCTCCCAGCATCTCCTCCACCATTCTCAGGAACAGCCGCTGTGTCTGGCCCATGCAAAGTCTCTGTATTGTCCATGGAGCTCCTCACTGCAGACTCTTCCCCCAGAAGCTGACAGTTACCCTCACCAGTTTGATCTGAAGCTTTGTTTCCACCAGGTAATTCAGACTGCATTGTATGCTGCACATTGTCTATGGGTCTGGGCTGATTACCTGTAGCACTGCAACCCTCAGCAAGCTCATTGTCATTAATAAAGTCCTCATCACCATCTTGCACACACACTGTACCTGCTTGCTGTGTTGCTATCTTTGCGATGTCATGGCTGATGGTGGGATCAGACTTCCTCCCAGCTGCTGCAGACTTCATGGTGGATCTTGCTCTCGCTACAGGTCTCTCTTTCACAGGGTGAAGAACAGTGTCCATCTTCTCATCATCATCTGGGGAATCCGCACCCAGAGGAGATTACAGCTTACAGATGAATTCCAGCAAGCCAGTACCTCCCTCAACCTCCTGCTCAGATGTTCCATATTGCGAGGGAGACAGGGAGGGAGACAGAGGCCTCCGCCATTGGGGGCTCAGCAGATGCCTGAGGTGTTGAAGAGCTGGGCTCATCCTCCGGGCCCAGCTCCGGGCCCACTTTCTCACTCTCTGCTGACTCTGTCGGTACCTGCATCTCCTCACTGAGTGGGTCACTTTCCATGCAGGAAGCGGCTCCTCTCCTCATTCGGTTGAATCATTCCTCATTTCTATATTTTTCCTTAAATATTCCACTATTCTCCTTCAGAGAGCTCACCAATTCTTTTTGCTTCTTCACAGCTTGTTCCAAGTCCTTCAATTCAGCTTTCAGAGCCGGTCTCTTCTTGCTGTATAGTTTGGCACAAATCTGTTTTTTCCTCCTAAATTCTGCCATCAAAATCAACAATTTCTCCTCTTCTTTCTCAATCCGTTTCAGCTTACCAACAATCCTCTGTCTAAAGGCAGACAGGGACTCATCACTTCTTGGGCCAGGCCCAGTATATTCCACAGGCCTATCCAGGGGGCCGCCGCCAGGGTCTTCCCCAGGATCCAGCATCCCTCCTGGGGCAGAGAAGCAACTCCAGCCTCTGGTCTCTGGGAGCACAGGAGCTACGAAACCAGCCACCTCACACCTCACTGTCAAGGAGCAGAATGGCAGTTTCCCACCATCCCTGTGCTGAGTTCCCAGGTCTGTGCACCTGCTGGCTGCTGTGAGCATTATGAGGGGATCCTAGTGATGCAACACAACCAGCAGCAGCAACACACAGGGAGTGGGAGTCAGGGACAGTGTGACTGGCCGTTACTGTCAGTCTGAAGTCCACCACCAGGCACCAGCTAATACGTGACATGGTTCCTAAGCCCAAGAAACCACTCTTCACTTCCTTGCACAGATATCTAGCAGTAGCCATCAATTTACAGTTTACAAGACAGCAGTTTACTCACTGGCACTGCCCAGTTTGAAGTCCACCGCACCAGCTAACCCACCACATCTTCCCATATAGCAGATCGGAGTGAAAGGCAGTTAGTAACTCACGCTGCCGCCGGTGCTTACCGTCCTGGCCAAGACTCAGAGAGGAGGCGCCCCTCAGGCCTTACTGTGTTCCATCTAGTGCTAGTGGGAAACCCGGAAGTGACACCGCGGCTCTGCGAAAAAGCCCCACCCACGTCCTCCGGACCATGCCAATGACAATCCCCATGGGCAGAATAATGATAGAGTAGGAGTGTTTAGGCCGCGTTGCTCTGCGCCCCAAAGACACTCCAAGTAAATCCAATGAAGCATCTCTGCTGCAATCACATGATTGCAAAGACGTCACGCTTCCCATAGACAGCGGTGTCTGGCGCCCCGTACACACTTAAAAGGCCAATTTTTTATCTTTTTTTGACTAACTGGGGGGGGGGCAAGGGAGGCGCCCCTGCCCCCCTATGGATGGGCCGCCAATGATAGACACACTCCTAAACCTTGTGGACAGCCTTCCCAGAAGAATTAAAGCTGTTATAGCTGTAAAGGGTGGGCCAACTCAATATTGAACCCTACGGACTAATGGCCCGTACACACGATCTGAAAATCGAACAAAAAATACCACTTTCGATGCGATCCTACATTAATCAGATCGTTAGTACAGAGCTTTCGAGAGCCGATCATGACAGTTCATCTGATATTATCCGATTGGACAAACACGAAAATATTTCTCGTACGATATCGGATTGTACGATTTTCGTTTAAGCACTCGCTGACCGCTGCACACTGATATACGTCGGCACAATGGCAGCGGTGGGCAAATGGGTGTACCTATACGTCCCCTTCTGCCTAATTGGCGGGGCTGGCGGGCGCGCGCCCGCTGCATACAGTGTGACCGTGCCCACGGGACTCGATGTCTGCCGTTGTCCCGGCGATCGTGTCACGGAGCCGCAGAACGGGGAGATGCCTATGCCTATGCCCATTTCCCCGTTCTGCCTTGTGACATGATAGAGATCACTGCTCCCTGTCATCAGTCAGTGGAAGCACATCCCCCCCACAGTTAGAATCACTCCCTAGGACACACTTAACCTCTTGATCGCCCCCTAGTTTAACCCCTTCCCTGCCAGTGTCATTTACACAATAATCAGTGCATTTATAGCACTGATCGCTGTATAAATGACAATGGTCCCGGGGTTCTCGGCTCTTGATTGGATAGATTGATAGCAGCGCAGCCATTGGCTCCCGCTGCTGTCAATTAAATCCAATGACGCGGGCGCCTGGGGGGCGGGGCGGAGTCATACATTCGAAGGCTATGGACGCAAATGCTGGACTCGGGAGCGCGCCCGCAAGGTAACCCCCTGGGAGAGCGCTTCTCCTAGGGGGTTATCTGATGTGGGGAGGAGCTGCGAGAGCCGCAGAGGGACTCCAGAAGATGAGGTTCGGGGCTACTTTGTGCAAAACAAGCTGCACAGTGGAGGTAAGTATGACATGTTTGTTATTTTTTTTAAATAAACAAAGCTTTACAATCACTTTTATTTATTAAGAAAGATTATTTATTTGCAAAATTTTATAACCGAAACGAAAAAAAAAAAAGTGTTTTTTTTCCTTCAAAATTTTTTTGTCTTTTTTGTTTTTTTTGCAAAAAAAAAAAAACAGCTAGGATTAATACCAACAAAAGAATGCTCTATTTGTGTGAAAAAAAAAACAAAACAAAAAAAACAAAATAAATTTGCATTGGGTACAGTGTTCTGTAAGCTCTGAAAGCTGAAGGTTGGCCTGCGCAAAAAGGGGGAAAAAATGCCCGGTATTGAAGTGGTTAGAGTGAATAACAAACCTTAACATCAATGAGTCTTTTTATATTTTTTTAGTTCATTATTAAAATCAGACACAGAGCACGTGGCATAGGTTCTCATATTTCCATCCTGTTATCCTCAATGTCATTCAGCAAAGCGAGCGATAAGTGAAATGATTTATCAGCCTTCCTGGAAGTGTTATAGAGATATCCATATGGACTTCCCATGAGACTCCGACAGTGCCATGAAATCCGAAGGAAACGACAATACTGTGATATTCCCCAACACTTATCACATCATTACATCTCCTCCACCGAGAGACACTTCTCTTCTCCTACAGGGGCAATTCTACCCGGAAAAGTATCATAGACACCAATTACACCAACCACCAGATCTCCCAACACTGCAATTGCTTCCTGATATAAAGGAAAATGACAAATATTATTATTATGTTGGTATTATTATTATTATTCGAATAATAATAACAACAATATTAGTAGTAGTAGAGCAATAGAGAAATCCAGAACATTTTACCCCCCCCCTTCATGACCTGCACTAATTTAACTGGAAATTATTCAGTCATGCAACATTGTACCTAAATTAAATTGATGTAATTTTTTTTCACACAAATAGAGCTTTCTTTTGGTGGTATTTGATCAATATCCAAACAATATTTTGTACTTTCTGTTATAAAACATATCCAATAAAATGTCTTCATATATTTAGGCCAAAATGTATTCTGCTACATGTCTTTGCTAAAAAAAATTATATATTTAAAATCCCCCTGAAGAAGACCAGAAATTAAATGGGTAATTTTGGGGACCATGTAATGCAGTTGCTTTTAGCAATCCTGGTTGTGCGATACATTCTCACCTCTCCATCTTCGTAATGCTAAATATACCACCACACACATGAAAATGTACTTTTGAACGCTATGGAATGTCCAACGATGTTTTGTATCCTGCAAAATGTTAACAATGTTGTCTAAAATTAGAATTTTTTGATATATTTCTTAGAATTAAAAATCCCCCTGAAGAAGACCAGAAATGAAATGGGTTGAAATGCATTGGGGTATTCATGTGGATAGTAACGTCATAATGTAATTGACATATCATGTTTTTGTTGGTGCATTGTTTGCCATTGGTGATGGCTCATGTTGTTTGTGTCGCCAACCACAATTTATATTTTAAATTTACTGTATAATTGAATTCATTTGTTACCTGAATAAAAGATTTTTGATTAATTATTTTTCTCATAAAGTTTTCGCTGCTAAAAAACTCCCCGCGGAAACTCTTCCATTTTAAGTGTAAAAGACATTTTTTTTTAAATTTTTTATTGCATTTAAGTGTAAATGTAAGATCTGAGCTTTTTTGACCCCAGATCTCACATTTAAGAGGTCCTGTCATGCTTTTTTTCTATTAAAAGGGATGTTTACATTCATTGTAATAGGAATAAAAGTGACCCAATTTTTTTTTTTTTTAAAGGACAGTGTAAAAATTTAAAGCTCCCCGTCCTGCCGAGCTCATGAGCAGACTTTCTGTTATAAAACATATCTAAATAAAATGTCTTCATATATTTGGGCCAAAATGTATTCTGCTCCATGTCTTTGCTAATAAAAAAAAAAAAATCCAGTAAGTGTATATTGATTGGTTTCTGTGAAAGTTATAGTGTCTACAAACTATGGGATATATAGTGGAATTTATAGGTGTCTAGGGAGGGAGGTATAGGTGGCGCTGCCTCTTTTTAACCACTTGCGGATCACCCTCCGTCATTGTACATAGGCTGTTTGAAGTGGAATACCGTTGTTATGGTGGACAGTCCTCTTTCAGATAAAGGTGGCCTCCGCAAAGGATCCCATCCCCCCTCCGACCGCCGCTCCGGTCGTCTCCGCCGCTTATTGCAGGGCGGGGGATGTGCACACTGCATCGGTGGATGTTTAGCAGGGGAGAAGGTGATGTGCACACTGCATAGGGGGCGGGTGAGTGGGCAGTGATGGTGCATCGCGCACACTCGGAACTGACTGTGACCTGGCGCCCCTCCCCTGCGGCGCCTGGGTGCAGAACACCCCGCGCACCTGCCTAGGATCGGCCCTGAGCAGGAGTCCAGTTTCAACGGGACAGGATTTTATATGTAGTCTCTTGGTATTTGCTACACAAAGAAGATTTGTGGGCAAAGAAAAGAATACGGTGCTTCTGGTCATCAGTGAAGGTGGTATTTTAATTTTTTTTATGACTGCGACATTGTGGCGGACAGATCGGACACTTTTGACACTATGTTGGGACCATTCACAATTATACAGCGATCAGTGAACTAAAAATGCACTTATTACTGTATAAATGTCATTGGCATGGAAGTTAACACTAGGGGGCGATCAAGGGGTTAAATGTGTTACCTAGGGAGTGATTCTAACTGTAGGGGGAGGGGACTGACTAGTGAAGGAGACCGACCGGTGTTCCTATATACTAGGAACACACGATCTGTATCTCCTCTCCCCTGACAGGACCCAGGATCCACAGTCCTGCTCTGTAGCAAGCGATCGTGAGTGCCTGGCTGGCATTGCGGCTGCCAGGCACGCGCATCGGCTCCTCGGTGACGAGGACATCATATGGCGCCCGCCCAGGGTGGGAGACCCCATCTGCGGACATCATATGACAGAGATGGTGAACCTTGGCATCCCAGATGTTTTGGAACTACATTTCCCATGATGCTCATACACTCTGCAGTGTAGAAATCATGGGAAATGTAGTTTCAAAACATCTGGGGTGCCAAGGTTCACCATCTCTGTCATATGACAATGGGTGGGCAGGGAAGTGGTTAAATAAAGACCATCTGTGTGATACCTGTTTTTTCACAGACTGAATGACCTCACTAATTGAACTCCACACTGCTATTATTTTGTACAGGCCCCTTACAATTAATGGTTCAATTACACAGAATCAGCAGCATGTATATCATGACTGTTGGTTTTCTATTACTCTACTACATCTACTAGTACATTATTTGCCATGTAGACATATCATTTATACCAAAAACAGTGATTGGTCTGGTTAGTTATGTTGCTATTATTTTGAACACAACTGTAATTATATCCCATGATGATATATCCCTATGAGCCAGGTTCCGGGTACCCTTTGAAATTCGTTTTGATAATCTTTCTGTTTGGGAATTAATATTTTTGTGACTGCTTTACGTTATTGTGTATGGTTATTGTCGCTGTTATTGACTTTACTCGGTGTGCCGCCAAAATAAACCTCTTCTCCTCCAGCCTTGGTGTGTCAGAAGGTACAGTATTGCCTGATGGGTCATTATTCCTAGGAACCGGGGAACCCAATCACCCAACTGCTCCTTCGAGGGTAGCGCTACACTGATATGAGGTTTTGGTGATTGGGTTCACATACATTTTACCTTGTAGACAGTGACAAATACTACAGAGAATGGCTTTGTGGAATTCTCTTTGAAATAGTTGTGCTGCATGTTTCTATTTGAACCTATTGCTCCTTTCTGTATAGCCTGTTCGATTTTTGTTTATTTTGAATGCATTTTAAACAATACAGAATTGTACAGACTTTTTTTAAAGGCCAAAATACAGTAAAACCTTGGTTTGGGAGTAACTTGGTTTGAGAGCGTTTTGCAAGACAAGCAACATTTTTAAATAAATTTTGAATTGATATTCAAGTAGCGTCATGTCACAGCTAAGTATAAAAGAGAAGAGAGGCGCCTCTAAGTGTAACAATATGGTTACATTTAATGAAGGTACAACATTTAGGAACAATTTACTACACTTAGAGGCGCCTCTCTTCTCTTTTATACTCTGGAGCTCCTGCTGGATTTTGCTTCTAATCCCCTTGTGGAGGCTTCCATTTGTGGATGGACATTTTATAGTTACACAACCTATCACATTGCTATAATCGTTTTATATGGACTATAAACTGAATGAACTATGAATAAATGGTTGTGGAATGAATTATCTAAGTTTCCATGATTTCTTATGGGGAAATTTGCTTTGATATACAAGCGTTTTGGATTATAAGCATGTTTCTGGAACAAATTATGCTCGCAATCCCAGGTTTTACTGTGTAGCCAAAATGTTATTTTCCTGTTCTGGATGGAGAGGAGAAGAGTAAGGTTTAAAGAGGTTGTAAACCTCTCTGTGAAAGTTGTACTTATAGGTAATCCTAGAATAAGGCTTGCCTATAAGTACTGTAAATGTCTCCTAAACATGAGCCCTTCAGGAGATATTTACTGTGTTTTGCGCCGTTGATGTAATTGGCGCATGCGCTGTGAAGAAACGCCCCCCCCCGTGCCGTTCCTTCATGAGCAAGTGCCGTGATTGGCGGCTCCCACGCGCATCATCACTCCTGCCCAAGCGAGCAGGAGCCGCCATGCGCAGGAGTGACGTCACGCGGCTCCGGCCAGTCACAGAACCGGAGTCCGCGGCCCAGTTTAGCATGTTCACTTTGCAAATTGAATTTTTCACTTAGCTTAGTAAATAGGGTAATAGTTTACTTTGCAAAGAATACCCAATCATGTGCAGGAAAAAAAAAATCTGCATTTTTTGCTTGCACATAATTGGATAGTTAAAGTTAAGACAGCTTGACCTTATTCACTAAGTTAAGTGAATTTTCACCATTTTTTTTACCATAATACAAAATAAACAATAAATATGTACAAAACTGCAATACATTTCCCTCTATAGAGATCTTCTTTATTTGTTTACTGCTAGTATTTTCTGAGGCTTATCGTTTTAAAACAACAACCTCCTTTTTAATTAAAAAAGAAATCTTTGTTGAAGTATTTCAATACCCTTTTTAAGACGCCGGCAGCCGCAGCAAATCTCTTCCGGAGACTCAAATCCTGCTTAGTAAATAAATATTTAATCCCCGGTTCATCTGTGATCAGAGAGTAAACCTATTGTGTCATCTTCCCCTCAATAATACATGGACGAACTGCTAGAACAATTTTCATTATTATAGATGGGGCGACTTGATCAAACGCGCAAACATCCCCATTAAACATGCCGCACCGTGGGCTCGCCATTAATATTTTATTAATCCTCTTTAATTAACAACTGACTTAAACTGTGTCTGAGCTGCTTATTAAAAGGGATCTTTTACACACATCATTTACAAAGAGCACAGAAGTGGAGGATTGCTGAATAAATACTGCAAAGGCAAACCAAAAAGTGAGGAGCTGTTGCCAGTTTGTGCAGCAATGAGGCTCAGGAACATGAGTTAAAAAAAAGAAAAAAGTTTAGTGCGCGTGCACGTGGCGGTGTGAGTTGCAATGCCTTGTAACAATGTATCGCAGCGTTCAGATTTTTCTTTTTAACTTTAGGCAATTTGGCATCGAGGGCGGATTCACAGTGATTTGGAATAGCGGGTGGGAGGCTGTCTGTCCACTCGTTCCCTTAACAGTCACTCTCCTGATTGCCCATTTGTTTACCATGTATGGTCAGGATTGTTGTCTGTCCACTTATCCCCTTAACAGTCACTGTCCTGATTGCCCATTTGTTTACCATGTATGCCCAGAATTGTTGTCTGTCCACTTATCCCCTTAACAGTCACTGTCCTGATTGCCCATTTGTTTATCACGTATGGTCAGGATTGTTGTCTGTCTACTCCAGTGTTTCTCAACTCCTGTCCTCAAGGCGCCCCCACAGGTCATGTTTTCAGGCTCTCCATTATTTTGCACAGGTGATTTGATCAGTTTCACTGCCTTAGTAATTACCACAGCCGTTTCATCTGAGGGAAATCCTGAAAACATGACCTGTTGGGGCGCCTTGAGGACTGGAGCTGAGAAAAACTGGTCTATCCCCTTAATATTCACTGTCCTGATTGCTCATTTGTTTACCATGTATGGTCTTAATTGCTGTCTGTCCCCTCTTCCCCTTAACAGTCGCTGTCCTGGTTGCATGTTTGTTTACCATGTATGCTCAGGATTGTTGTCTGTCCACTCATCCCCTTAACAGTCACCGTCCTAATTGCCCATTTGTTTAATACGTATGGTCAGTATTACTGTCTGTCCACTCATTCCCTTAACATTCCCTGTCCTGATTGCCCATTTTTTTACTATGTATGGTCAGGATTGCTGTCTGCTCACTCATCCCCTTAACAGTCGCTGTTCTGTTTGCCCGTTTGTTTACCATGTATGCTCAGGATTGTCTGTCCACTCATCCCTTTAAAATTCATTGTCCTGATTGCCCATTTGTTTACCACATATGGCCATGATTAATGTCTGCCCACTCATTCCCTTAACTAACCCTGTCCTGATTGCCCGTTTGTTTACTACGTATGGTCATGATTGCTATCTGTCCACTCATCCCCTTAACATTCACTGTCCTGATTGCAAATTTATTTACCACGTATGGTCATGATTGCTGTCTATCCACTCACCCCCTTAAAACCCACTATCCTGATTGGCCATTTGTTTATCACGTATGGTCAGGATTGTTGTCTGTCTACTCATCCTCTTAACATTCCCTATCCTGATTGCCCATTTGTTTACCATGTATGGTCAGGATTTTTGTCTGTCCACTCATCCCCTTAACAATCATTGCCCTGATTGCCCATTTGTTTACCATGTATGGTCAGGATTGCTGTCTGCCCACTCATCCCCTTAACATTTACTGACTTGATTGCCCATTTGTATGCCAGGTATGGTCAGGATTGCTGTCTGTCCACTCATCCCCTTAACAGTCACTGTCCTGATTGCCCATTTGTTTACCACATATGGTCATGACTGCTGTCTGCCCACTCATTCCCTTAACATTCACTGTCCTGATGGCCCGTTTGTTTACCATGTATGCTCATGATTGTTGTCTGCCCACTCATCCCCTTAAAAGTCACTGTCCTAAATTCCCATTTGTGTACCACGTCTGGTCATAATTGATGTCTGCTAGGGATGAGCTTCGCGTTCGAGTCGAACCCATGTTCGACTCGAACATCGGCTGTTCGATCGTTCGCCGAATTGCGAACGTTATGGGCCGTTCGCGCTAAATTCGTGTGGCGCGTCATGGCCCATAATTCACTGCGGCATCACAGTGCATTGCTGGCTGATGATTGGCCAAGCATGCACTATGACCCGCATGCTTGGCCAATCACAGCGCCGTCTGTAGAGAGAGCTGTAATTGGCCAAAGCCAGGGTGGCTTTGGCCAATTATGGCTCAGGGGATTTAGTACACACCCCACACTATATAAGGCCGCCTGCACGGCGGCCCTGTGTAGTGTGTGTTCCGGTGTGCTGAGAGATAGAGAGAGAGAGAGACAGTGTCATTTGATTTGAGTTAGATAGATTAGGCAGAACAGTCAGTCAGTTAGCTGCACTTACAGTGTATTGTGTATATATATGCATCCCAGGTGTTGCATATATATATATACACTGTATTCAGTTTAGCTAGATCCGTTCCTGTTATCTTCTATCTAGACTATTTACATTTAATGCAGTGCGTCCTGCTCACAGTGTTCAGCTAGATCCGTTCCTGTTATCTTCTAGACTATTTACATTTAGTGCAGTGCGTCCTGCTCACAGTGTTCAGCTAGATCCGTTCCTGTTATCTTCTAGACTATTTACATTTAGTGCAGTGCGTCCTGCTCACAGTGTTCAGCTAGATCCGTTCCTGTTAAATTCCTACTGACAGGCAGGCTTGTCTGGTTACAGTATATAAAGCTACCTGAAGAAAATTACAGGTGTTCTATTTGATCCTATTAGTACCACGGTCAGGCAGCTAGACTATTTACATTTAGTACAGTGCGTCCTGCTCACAGTGTACAGCTAGATCCGTTCCTGTTATCTTCCTACTGACAGGCAGGCTTGTCTGGTTACAGTATATAAAGCTACCTGAAGAAAATTACAGGTGTTCTATTTGATCCTATTAGTACCACGGTCAGGCAGCTAGACTATTTACATTTAGTACAGTGCGTCCTGCTCACAGTGTTCAGCTAGATCCGTTCCTGTTATCTTCCTACTGACAGGCAGGCTTGTCTGGTTACAGTATATAAAGCTACTTGAAGAAAATTACAGGTGTTCTATTTGATCCTATTAGTACCACGGTCAGGCAGCTAGACTATTTACATTTAGTACAGTGCGTCCTGCTCACAGTGTTCAGCTAGATCCGTTCCTGTTATCTTCCTACTGACAGGCAGGCTTGTCTGGTTACAGTATATAAAGCTACCTGAAGAAAATTACAGGTGTTCTATTTGATCCTATTAGTACCACGGTCAGGCAGCTAGACTATTTACATTTAGTACAGTGCGTCCTGCTCACAGTGTTCAGCTAGATCCGTTCCTGTTATCTTCCTACTGACAGGCAGGCTTGTCTGGTTACAGTATATAAAGCTACTTGAAGAAAATTACAGGTGTTCTATCCCAGCTTAGTGCAGCTACAGGCCATTAGTATGTCTGGAAGGCCAAGAAGGAGAGGCAGACAGTCACAAGCCAATAAGAGAGGGCAAGCAGGCTCTGTGTCTAGTGCTGGTCGTGGAGACGGTGCATCCTCATCAGCACGTGGCCATGGGACACGCTTGGCCTTTTTTTCGGCAGCTGGCCGTGTTGAGCCGCAACATGCGGAAGACTTGGTCGAGTGGATGACCAAGCCGTCCTCATCCTCCTCATCCTCTCTCACCCATGCCCAGGGTGCTTTGTCTGGCAAAGCAGCGGCCTCTTCCCTCAGCTCAATGTCATCAGTGACTCCTTCCCTAGCTCCACCATGTCCTCATGAGGATTCCCTCGAACTGTTTGACCACAGTGTTGGGTACATGCTCCAGGAGGATGCCCAGCGTTTGGAAGGCTCTGATGACGATACTGAGCTCGATGAAGGCAGTAACATGAGCACGGACAGAGGGGGTGCCCAAGAAGGACAGCAATCTGGCAGTCATGCTCCCCCTGCTGCAGCATACTGCCAGGTTTGCTCCAGTGATGAGGAGGGAGGGGATGATGAGGTCACTGACTCAACGTGGGTGCCTGATAGGAGAGAGGAGGAGGAGGAGGAGGAGGAGGAGGCGGCGGCACATCACCAACGAGGCAGGATGCCCTCCAGGGGCCAGTCTAAGGGCAGCACATTGACTGCATCACATCCCAAAGCTCCACATGTGCAGGGCGCTGCAGTCTCTGCGCGTTATTCAAAAAGTTCTTTGGTGTGGGCCTTTTTTGAGACGAGTGCATCAGATCGCACCGCTGCTATTTGCAACATATGTCTCAAGCGTATCTCGCGTGGCCAAAACATCTCCCGCTTGGGTACCACATGCTTGACCAGACATATGTTGACCTGCCATGCAGTTCGTTGGCAAGCGTATCTAAAAGACCCACACCAAAGAACAAAGAGGATCTCTCCTTGCTCCTCATCAGCTGAGATTTCCAACCCCACTAGACCTTCAGTCCTCTCTGAGACCTGCAGTGAGAGGAATGAAGGTGTAGAATTAGGTGTGTCACAGCCAAGTACTTGTGGGCAATCTGCTTTTGGTACACCGACGTCAGATTGTACCAGGCAAATTTCCCTGCCCCAGCTGCTGCACCGCCGAAAGAAGTTTGCTCCCAGCCATCCACATGCCCAGCGGTTGAATGCTAGCTTGGCAAAATTGCTAGCACTTCAACTGCTGCCTTTTCAGTTGGTAGACTCTGCCCCCTTCCGTGAGTTTGTGGAATGTGCGGTTCCTCAGTGGCAGGTACCCAAACGCCACTTTTTCTCACGGAAGGCGATTCCGGCTCTCTACCGGCATGTGGAAGGCAATGTCCATGCCTCGCTGGACAGGGCGGTCAGCGGTAAGGTGCATATTACCGCTGACTCATGGTCCAGCAGGCATGGACAGGGACGTTACCTAAGTTTCACGGCGCATTGGGTGACTCTGCTGGCAGCTGGGAAGGATGCAGGACAAGGTGCAGTAGTGTTGGAGGTTGTTCCGCCACCACGCCTCCAAAATGCTGATTGTGACACACCTCTCTCCTCCACCCCCTCCTCTTCTTCTTCCTCCATGGCCTCTTCCTCGGAACCAGCGGTGCTCCGTAGGCGTTCAAGGGGCTACGCAAGTACGCAGGCCAAAAGATGCCATGCGGTGCTTGAGCTGGTGTGCTTGGGGGACAGGAGCCACACTGGGGCAGAGGTTTTGTCAGCTCTGCAGGGGCAGGTTCAGAGGTGGTTGACGCCACGCCAACTTAAGGCAGGAATGGTGGTTTGCGACAATGGCACCAACCTCCTCTCTGCCCTCCGACAGGGACAAATGACCCATGTGCCCTGTTTGGCTCACATCCTTAACTTGGTGGTGCAGCGGTTCTTGGGCAGGTACCCGGGCTTACAGGATGTCCTGAGGCAGGCCAGGAAAGTCTGTGTGCATTTCCGCCGGTCATATAATGCCAGTGCTCGGCTGACGGACCTCCAAAAGGAGTTTAACCTGCCCAAGAACCGCCTAATCTGTGACATGCCCACCAGGTGGAACTCAACGTTGGCCATGCTGCAGCGGCTGCACACGCAGCAGAGGGCCATCAATGAGTACCTGTGCGACTATGGCACCAGGACAGGGTCAGGGGAGCTTGGTTTTTTTTCCCCACGCCAGTGGGCCATGATCAGGGATGCATGCACTGTCCTGTCACCATTCGAGGAGGCCACGAGGATGGTGAGCAGTGACAGTGCATGCATCAGTGACACTGTCCCCCTTGTCCACCTGTTGGAGCACACGCTGCGTGGAATAATGGACAGGGCACTTGAGGCAGAACAGAGGCAGGAAGAGGAGGACTTCCTTAGCTCTCAAGGCCCCCTTTATCCAGACAGTGTTCCTGCGTGCCCGCCGATCACACAGGAAGAGGACGAGGAGGAAGAGGAGGAGGAGGAAGATTGTGTCAGTATGGAGGTGGAGCCTGGCACTCAGCATCAGCAGCAGTCTTTAAGGGATCAGTCCCAAGAAACACATGGACTTGTACGTGGCTGGGAGGAGGTGGCTGCGGACCATGTCGTTCTTAGTGACCCAGAGGACTCCGGACCGAATGCCTCAGCAAACCTACGCTGCATGGCCTCCCTGATCCTGCAAAGCCTGCGTAAGGATCCTCGTATTCGTGGTATCAAGGAGAAGGACCAATACTGGCTGGCAACCCTCCTTGATCCACGTTACAAGGGTAAGGTTGCGGACCTTATCTTGCCATCGCAGAGGGAGCAGAGGATGAAACATCTTCGGGAGGCCTTGCAGAAAGGTCTGTGCAACGCGTTCCCAGAGACTGGGAGGTTACAAACTCCTGTTTCTGGACAACGTGTTGCTGAGGCTTCGGTCATTCAAAGAAGGAGCGGTGGAGAAGGTGGCCGTCTGACCGATGCGTTCAGACAATTTTTTGGTCCGCAGCCCCAAGGTATGATCGGTTCCAGCAACCATCGCCAGCGTCTGTTTTACATGGTGCAGGAATACCTAGGGGCAAGATCAGACTTGGACACCTTTCCCACCGAAAATCCTCTGGGTTACTGGGTCTTGAGGATGGATCACTGGCCAGAGCTTGCACAGTATGCAATTGAGCTACTGGCCTGTCCTGCATCCAGTTCTTTCGGAACGCACATTCAGTGCTGCTGGAGGCGTGGTAACCGATCACAGGGTGCGTCTGTCCACCGACTCGGTCGATCGGCTGACCTTCATAAAAATGAATGAGTCTTGGATCACCACCAGCTACCAAGCACCTGATGCTGATGTAACCGAATAATTTTTTTTGAAATCTCAGATCCCTTCAAAGACTGCCTATGCTGATGCTGAGTGACTATCCCTGAGTAATTATCCTCTTCCTCCTCAATCATCACGCTGATAGCTTGTAAGAACATTTTTGGTTCTGGGCGCCACCACCAGTGCCTAAGGCACAATTTTTCAGCCCCTGTTTAACAGGGGCGTGTAATTACAATTTTTGATGTAATACTTTGCAGCAGGGCTCGTTCCTGCATTCCAACTAGAGTGTCTGTGAGGGGTTGCAGTGTTGTGGCACCAGCACCAGTGCCTAAGGCCCAATTTTTCTGCCCCTGTCTAACAGGGGCGTGTAATTACAATTTTTGATGCAATACTTTGCAGCAGGGCTCGTTCCTGCGTTCCAACTAGAGTGTCTGTGAGGGGTTGCAGTGTTGTGGCACCAGCACCAGTGCCTAAGGCCCAATTTTTCTGCCCCTGTCTAACAGGGGCGTGTAATTACAATTTTTGATGCAATACTTTGCAGCAGGGCTCGTTCCTGCGTTCCAACTAGAGTGTCTGTGAGGGGTTGCAGTGTTGTGGCACCAGCACCAGTGCCTAAGGCCCAATTTTTCTGCCCCTGTCTAACAGGGGCGTGTAATTACAATTTTTGATGCAATACTTTGCAGCAGGGCTCGTTCCTGCGTTCCAACTAGAGTGTCTGTGAGGGGTTGCAGTGTTGTGGCACCAGCACCAGTGCCTAAGGCCCAATTTTTCTGCCCCTGTCTAACAGGGGCGTGTAATTACAATTTTTGAAGCAATACTTTGCAGCAGGGCTCGTTCCTGCGTTCCAACTAGAGTGTCTGTGAGGGGTTGCAGTGTTGTGGCACCAGCACCAGTGCCTAAGGCCTAATTTTTCAGCTCCTGTTCAACAGGGGCATGTAATTACAATTCTTGATCTAATATTTCACAGCAGGGCCCTGTGAGGGCTTACAGTGTTGTGGCCACAGCAACACCTAAGGCCCAAATTTCTGCTGAGTATATAGGGCAGGACCCTACTTTCAAACATCTAACTTACAAACGACTCCTACTTGCAAACGGAAGGAGACAACAGGAAGTGAGATGAAATCTACCCCTAGGAAGGGAAATTCTTTCCTGTAAGAGTTAATATGGGAAAACAATTTCTCCTTTCCACTGATGCTTTCCAATCCTTGTTTCACAAAAAAACCCAAATTTTCAAAAAACATTTTTCATTGGGACAAAAAAGTGAGGTGAAATCTTCTGAAGAGGAGGAAAGACAGCAAAACAAATGTCACAGGGGTGATAACCCTTCCCTATGTTTTCCAAAAAGCTTAGAAAAGATTTTTTGGCTGGAGCTAAACACGTTAAAAATGTTCAAAATTACAAACAGATTCTACTTAACAACAAACCTACAGTCCCTGTCTTGTTTGCACCGCCTGTATACTGCTGTTCAGAGTATATAGGGCCTGGTGGCCCCACACCTTTCCTTATTTTAATTTGGGTGCGGGGTTCCCCTTAATATCCATACAAGACCCAAAGGGCCTGGTAATGGACTGGGGGGTACCCATGCCGTTTGTCTCACTGATTTTCATCCATATTGCCATGACCCGACATGACATTAAACCCGCAAGCAGTTTTAAATGAGATTTTTTCCTTTAAAAATGACATTTGGTGCAGGGACTGTTCTAAACATGGGAAACACGCGTCACTTTACAGGCATACTATAGACACCCCCCAGGTACGATATTTAAAGGAATATTTCACTTTTTTTTTTTTACTTTAAGCATCATTAAAATCACTGCTCCCGAAAAAACGGCCGTTTTTAAAAGTTTTTTTTGCATTGATACATGTCCCCTGGGGTAGGACCCGGGTCCCCAAACCCTTTTTAGGACAATACCATGCAAATTAGCCTTTAAAATGAGCACTTTTGATTTCGAACGTTCGAGTCCCATAGACGTCAATGGGGTTCTAACGTTCGTGCGAACTTTCGGTCCGTTCGCGGGTTCTGGTGCGAACCGAACCGGGGGGTGTTCGGCTCATCCCTAATGTCTGCCCACTCACCTCCTTAACATTCACAGTTTACCATGTACGGTCAGGATTGCTGTCTATCTACTCATCCCGTTATCATTTAATGTCCTCATTGCCCATTTGTTTACCACATATGGTCGTGATTGCTATCTGCCCACTTATCACTTTAGCATTTACTTATATGTGAGTGCTAGGCAAACCTGAGTGTACATGTTTAGGTGACAACCAACCAATAGACATGCCTCTTGTTGATCCTGGTTCTAAAATAGAACTTTGTGGTATATCTATGGCTAGCTATGACCATGCAACTTTTGCTAATTACCGTAAAGAATGAAGAAAACTTTCCTTTTTTCGCTCCATTTAATTTACTGATGTCTCCCCGGTATCAATGATTCATCTAAACTGAAACATGTTTGCAATGGATTAAACGATTTGTGGTTCTGCCGTCTTTACAATACTTTATTTTGTTTAATACAACAGTTAAACTTTTAAGCAAACAGACTGAACAACACACTGCAAACTTCTCCGTGAGGCTTTGTTATATCCACACTTCAACCCTCTAAAAGTAGTTCATGGGAAGGGCTCTGGAATTGGCGGTGTCTTAGCAACTGTCACAAAAAGACTAATAGACTAAACATAACCAGAACATAAATCTATTACGGGCAATTCAATTTACCACTTATATGCTCGCTTTAATCGCCAAACAAATAAACAGATCAGCTTTATGACTGGGACTCCTGCTATAAAATACTTTGAGAGAGGAAAGTTTTCAGATTCAATGTTATCAACGGCACGATGAACAAAGCTTTGTCAGCCTCGTCGTTCTCTAGTTTTGGGCAAGGCTGGAAAAAACTTTCTGAAAAGACTTTAAGCGGCAAGGTCCAACGGAAGGTCAAGATCGAGGGCAAGGAGCTCTCCTGCCCTCCTTTGGACGTCTTTAAATTCAAAGATTTGCAGGTATTGAAGATGACTCCGGAGAGGGAGAACAACCTCTTTTTCCACATGAGTTTTATCCCAAAGGAAATACAGCTCTTGACAAGCTTGACGGCCTTATATTTGGACACCAACGAGCTTGGAGAAATCCCACCAGAGGTCGGGACTCTGAAGAACCTCCGGAGGCTGACTTTGAGTAATAACTCTTTACAGGTTTTACCTGCGGAACTGGCCAAACTTCAGAATCTGCAGAGTTTGCACCTGGCCAATAATGGTTTTACAGTCTTTCCGGAGGTGATTTGTCAGCTCTTAAACTTAACGTTTCTGGACATCAGCAACAATCAAATAGAAGCCATCCCGCCCACCATTAATCAACTGAGAAAGCTGCAAACCTTTCTACTGATGATCAATTGTATCAAATTCCTCCCGGAGGAATTCTGCTGCCTAACCAAATTGTCTTGCCTGTGGCTGGGGAGCAATGAGCTGCAAGAATTTCCTGTGAGATTTGGAAATCTTATTAGGTTGGACTGGGGATACAATTATTGCTCCTATAATTTGGAAGGAAATCCACTGCGGCGTCCTCCGATTGAAGTTTGCTCCAGGGGACCGAAGGAGATAAAGGAATACTTTGATTCACTTCATTGACTTGCACAGAAAGCATTGAGGATATATATATATATATATATATATATATATATATATACACAAGAGCGGTTTTACGTGCCAAAGGATTTGCATTTCTGTCCACCCAGTCCTGGGATTTTAACAGCTCTGCTACACTACGTAGTAAAGGAGATATGATTTTGCTCTGCTACAGTTAAGCTTTAATTCACCTTCAAGTGGTGGTAAACTCCGGGAATAAAAAACAAAAAAAGTGGGCCCAGGGCGGTTTAGGCCATATTGTTCTAGTCTGCACTGCATAATAGCACATCATGATAGCCTTACAGGGGTTGGCCAAAATTATGGAAACATTGTGATCGGCTGTGTCCGGTGGATCGTGCTGCTGGGGGGGGTGCCCTAATGTGCATGTGCTAGGCGATGTATGGGTAGGTTGCCTAGCCTGTAGACAGTAAATGTTGTGGGCGGGCGGCAGGTGGTTAATCACAATTGGTATTGAGATGTACTATGGTTTAGTGGGGTTGTGCAACACCAGGGCCACTGTTAAGGGGGTAGCACCTGTCCTCCTGTAAGGGGCCCAGGCCCCCATAAGTTCAACTGGAAGGCCCACAGCAGGAGTGGATGCAATTCCTGGAACAATGCTTCAGTTTGTGAATGAACAGGGAGCCTGTGTACAGAGGGCTTCCTGTTCATTCACTCGGCAGCTGAGGCTGCAGAAAAAGGATTGAGGGAATCTGTTTCCTCAATCTCTTTCTGTTGGGTGCCTGTTTAGACCCCTGATATTTCACCAACCCCCAACAGGGCTGTTCAAAAAAAAAAAAAATGTATGAATAAAAAAAAATAAAATGGTAAAAAAATAATAAATTAAAAAATACATAATTAAGGGCTCATCCTCACAGGTATTCTGGTTGCATGAATGAGCAGTTTGTTTATGTGGCTGAAGCCGTCTGTTAAGCATGGTTCACTGTTCCTGCCAGCTATTCAGAGGAGAAAATCAATACAGGGGTGATTTCTAACAGCCTGCCCTGCACTACACCATATAAATGAATGAATGAATGATTTGTAGAGCGCTGAAAATGCGAACTGGATCGCCTCAAGGCGCTAGTATTAATATATTAATATTAATAATAGTATTAATTAAGTAAGTAATTAATAGTATAAATCACCACTGTATTGATTTTCCACCATACCACCAATACCACCATACCACTGTATTGATTTTCTCCTCTGAATGTAGATAAAGATTAGACATGTGCAATTCGTTTTGTTCCGAATTTCAACAAATTTGTTCATTCAGTAATATCCCAATTAACAAAAACCCGTTTAACGAAATTTTCAGAATATTCCTAAATTCAAATATTATTAAATTTGTAAATTTGAAAATTTGGAAATTTGAAATTCGAAAATCTGAAATAATAACTAACAATAACCTAACTATTACTAATTATTAAATTATAGGTATTGGAATTTCCTTTCAAATTTGGCTGAACGTAACGAATTTGAATTTATCCAAAGTTACGAATTATCCGAAATAACGAATGCCGTATCTAAACAAATAGAATGTAACTAATTGATAATAATAAATAACAATAATAATAACGTTTTATTATTAATATTATTATTATTATTGGCTTTAATTAAATACAGAGCTGCATTCTTTATATCTGTGTATTTTATATCTGTATGTAGATCCAGTTTAATGCTGAACTCCAAGTAGACATGAAACTCCAATTCATGCATTTATGTTTTCATTAAAAAGGGGAAATATATGAATTTTTAAATGCAGATAGTGTATAAGCATCAGTGTCTGTCCAGGGAATCAGCCTCTCTGTGGCACAATCTAGGAGAGGAAGGGGTGGTAGTACCTGCAGCCAATCGGGTGGTGTCATGTCATGTACAGACGGACCAGCTAATAGAAGAAGAGAGAAGAGGGATGAACAGCTGATGTTACTTCACTTTCCAATCACAGGATCAGATGGAGGGGGGGGGGGGGGTCAGGGGTGTGACCTGGTTGGTTTTACGGTAGGAAACTGTGTCTAGTAAGGTCTTTATTTTAAAGTGGTTGTAAACCTCAGACATTAAATATAAACAAAGCATATCCCCTCTATACTGTATACTTGTCTCAATCCAGAGCACTAAGTGCCATTTCTGTCTGCTGCCTCCTTCCTCTGCTATCTGTATGAATCACCTCGGACAAGTTTTCCTGACACCACGAGAAAAAAAAGGTGACGGGGAAGGAGCTCCAGCACACAGCCTGTGATTGACAGCCTCGGCTCTGTTCCTGTGTGTTGTGTGTGTGTGTGTAGGGAGGGGATCCCCTCCCTTCCCTTCCCTCCTTTCCCCTCCAATCAGCTCTCAGAGCTCCCCTTCGCTCCCCACTCCCTGCATTCTGAAAGCTGAGACAAGCTTTATAAATGCTGCACTTTGAACGGCTGTAGAGAAGAGAAGACTGTAGATAAAACAGGTACAACATATGTAGGAGGATTTGTGTATCACCTGAGGCCAGTCACTTCATTGAGTAGATGGAAGGGTTTACAACCACGTTAAAACCAGTCGTCTGGTTGGTAGAGATAACTGCTCTTTTTTTTTTTTGCAGATCACCCTCACTCTTTGCACTGCCTTAGTAAAGGGAGACAGTAGATTTATTGATACTGTATAGATATACATATAAAGGTGATCAGCGTCATGTAAATTATCTTATTGGTTTGTATTCATTATTTCAAAACTGTATAATTTGTAAGTATATATAAAAAATATTTGCTTATTAAATGTGCAGTTTTTGCTTCCTGTTGCTGTACATTCCCTCTAGTAGTGCTACACAATGGTTGTGCCTTACTGATCGTCATACCTCCCTATAAGCCAGGGCTAGACAACCTGGGGCCCCTCCCAGCTGTTGCGGAACTACAAGTCCCATCATGCCTCTGGGAGTAATTGTAACTGTCAGCCTTGCAATGCCTCTTGGGAAATGTAGTTCCACAGCAGCTGGAGGGCCCCGGGTTGCCTACCCCTTGCTATATGTCTACCAGGCATGGTCTGAAAAGAGTGCACTCTGTGGAGTCTATCTATAAAAAAAAAAAATTGCCATCGCAAATAATCCCTGTAATGTGTCTAATGTGTTTATTTCCTCTGGTCATCAGCGCCATCTAGTAGCCATAATGCTGCATTTTCCTGAAATACCTCAATCAGGAAAATACTGCATTACCGTCACTAGTAGGCGCTGATGATCATAGAAAAATAAACCTATTAGATAAAAGGAAGTAAGTCAGGTAAATACACCAGTTGACCACCAGTCACACCAGTTGATCTGAATGACATAAGAAGTGATTTTATGTATTTCTCTGTAGTTGTTCTTATGAAGAGAACCTTGTAGTAAGCAGAATATTTTTGGAATACTTTTAGCAATGTTGTTGCTACTTATGTTGCTCACATCTTACGTGCTCGTTGTACCGCATGCCCACTATCATATTGCAAGTACAGATGTGTAGACACGCTCTCAAATGGAGTTTTGTATTTAAAGTAGAACTATAGGCACAACTTTTTTTCTAAAATTTTGGATAGACCAAAGGGAGGGTTATAACCCCTGTCAGATTTTTTTCGCCACTTGTTGTGCCTTCACTTCCTGTCCCTTTGCCAAACAGGTAGTGGGAGGAAATCCCTACAAATTAAGAGAATTCCTTGAGGACCCCCCCCCAGGTCACCAGAACTAGTGTCCCCATTGGAAGATTTCCCCTCTATTACTTTTCCGGGGACAACCCCAAATTTGGGTGAGTCTCCCTAATCACTTCAGCCCCGGAAGGTTTTACCCCCTTTTTTTTGCGATACGGCGCTGCGTTAGTTTGACAATTGCGCAGTCATGCGACGCTGTACCCAAATAAAATGTATGTGTTTTTTTTCCCACAAATTGAGATTTCTTCTGGTGGTATTTGATCACCTCTGCGGTTTTTATTTTTTGCGCTATAAACAAAAAAAGACCGACAATTAAAAAAAATATATATATATTTTTTACTTGCTGCTATAAAACACATCCAATTAAAAAAAATGTAAACAATCGAATTTCTTCATCAATTTAGACCAATATGTATTCTGCTACATGTCTCTGGTAAAAAAAATCCCAATAAGCGTATATTGATTATTTATTGGTTTAGGCAAACATTATCGTGTCTAAAAACTATGGTATAGATTTATGGCATTTTAATTTTTTTCTAACTAGAAATGGCGGTGATCAGCGATTTTTAGCGGGACTGCGACATTGCGGCGGACAAATCGGACACCTAACTGACTCTTTGGAGACTTTTTTGGCTACCAGTGACATTATTACAGTGATCATTGCTAAAGATATGCACTGTCGCTGTACTAATGACACTGGCAGGGAAGGGGCAAACACCAGGGGAGATCAAAGGGTTAAGTGTGTCCCTAGGGGGTGCTTCCTAACTGTGTGGGGAATGGACTGACCGGAGGAACACAGAAATCACTTTGTTCATCCCTGTCAGAACAACGATCTGCCTTGTTTACTGTCAGGGTTGGTCTCAGCCCTTCCTTCTCTGAGCTGGCTGCTCAGCTGTCAGCTAATTGCCAGCTCCCATCTCTCTCCCCAGGTAATCAGCTGTTGATGATATCCTGCTCATCAGTCCTGCCTACTTAAGCCGTCCAGCCCAGAGGATCTCTGCCTTTGCCTTGGTCAACATCACAGAGAAGCTCTCCTGCATTCCTGTTAAAAGACTTGCTTGGCTGATGTTCCTTCTGGCTCCAGATCCTTTTTGCTGTTTTACTACGCTCATCTCCGGCTCCCTGATGTTTGGCTTGTCTGACTATCTGTTCTGAACTCAGAACTTTGGCTTTGTCCTGACTATATTTGTTCTATTTACTTTTATTATTAAACAAGTGTGATTTAACTGTACTTCTGTCTTGGTCTGATTTTATGGTTTCTGATATTTACATAGGCAGATCGCTGTTCTGCCTCTCTGGGGAGCGATCGCGGGTGGCTGGCGGTGTGGGTCCACCTGACCCACTGATTGGCTCCCCCATTTGTCCAATCGTCGTGCGTCCGCCCACATTATCACACGAAATGACGTACAGGTATGTGATTTCACGAATCTACCTCAACGCAGGTGGTCAGACACTATAGCTGGCTACTGTGTACTTCACCTACAGCAGGCCCCTTTCCCTTAAGACAAGCAGGCCTACCGGTACTTGGTTGCCCTGAGGACTTATACACAATGCTATGGTGTCTGGCCACCACGCCAGGGCAGATGCGAACTGAGCAAAGCAAACAGGTACCACATTTGGCCACTAGATGGCGCTAAGTATAATAGGAAGTTACAACATAAAGAACCCCATTTGGAACCTAGATGGTGCTAAGTATCATAGGAAGTTACAACATAAAGTACCACATTTGGCCACTAGATGGCGCTAAGTATCATAGAAGTTACAACATAAAGTACCACATTTGGCCACTAGATGGCGCTAAGTATCATAGGAAGTTACAACATAAAGTACCACATTTGGCCACTAGATGGCGCTAAGTATCATAGGAAGTTACAACATAAAGTACCACATTTGGCCACTAGATGGCGCTAAGTATCATAGGAGGTTACAACATAAAGTACCACATTTGGCCACTAGATGGAGCTAAGTATCATAGGAAGTTACAACATAAAGTACCACATTTGGCCACTATATGGAGCTAAGTATCATAGGAAGTTACAACATAAAGTACCACATTTGGCCACTATATGGAGCTAAGTATCATAGGAAGTTAGAACATAAAGTACCACATTTGGCCACTAGATGGTGCTAAGTATCATAGGAAGTTACAACAGAAAGTACCACATTTGGCCACTAGATGGTGCTAAGTATCATAGGAAGTTACAACATAAAGTACCACATTTGGCCACTATATGGAGCTAAGTATCATAGGAAGTTAGAACATAAAGTACCACATTTGCCCACTAGATGGTGCTAAGTATCATAGGAAGTTACAACAGAAAGTATCACATTTGGCCACTAGATGGTGCTAAGTATCATAGGAAGTTACTTAGATATTTAGTGCTATCCAGTGGCCAAATGCAGTGTTTTTCATTGTAAACATTTTCCAGCACAGGAAAGAACCTATTAACATTTTTTGCCCCATTAGCAGAGAACCAATGTGCACGCACTTTCACTGGGTGAATTTCTATGCAGTTTTTTTTAACAAATATACATCTACCCTCCAACACTTAAAATAATTCATTTCCATCGTCCTTCTATTTTCGTGGTGTGATTTTTTATTTTTTATTTTTTTGAACAGCTTGTGCCGCTTCTTCTCTTCCATAAATTAGCACGGTGGAAATGTCACCAGCATATTGTAAAAGACATCCGATAATAACTTTTATTTCTCTCTAGACCAAAATTTGTGCCCTGCTCCATCTGCGTCAGTAGATTACACATTTGAAGTTTTGAAGTGTTAATTAGTTGCTTACTTTTTTTTTTTTTTTTTTTTTTTATCCATAATGAGTTTTTGTACCCGACTTAAGTATTATCGTAATCCAGAGAATTGTTTGGGCTCCTCTGGTGTAGATGGGAAGGATGGTACGGACAAGACTTGTAGATTAAGGTTATGACTGCAATGGGCCGCTTGGGGTTAATTCTTTTTTTTTTTTTTTTTTTTTTATGAGCAATCGTCCTGTAAACACAAAAGTCCAAAAAAAAAATTAAAAAATGACAGATTCCAAAAAATACACGAGATGGCGACACATAACATCAAAAATGAACACCCAGGTATGCGGAATTTGCATGCGCATTGCGTGAGATTATCCTAAGAGGGCTAATTAGGTAAGACAGTTCATATACTGGAGAATGGATTAAAAAAAAAAAAAAACACCCTCCAGTTCCGCAGATCTATTTTTTTATGCTGACATTGGCAAAGACTTAAAATTCACACAATCCATAGAGGAGCAATCTGTGGGTTTCTTAAAATTCTTTAAAGCTAAACTGCAGGCAAACAACTACACTCCCCTTCAATGACATACATAGAAGAAAGCCGTTTTACAAGCCAAAGGGTTTGTATTTCTGTCCATCCAGTTTTCAGATTTACACAGCTCTGCCACACAGCACAGCCACGTGGATGGCACCACTAAGGGCTTGTTCACATTAAGGAAAAAACTCGGCAGTTGAGCTGCACTTTTATTGTCCTCCAACCATCACCCCTTTTAGCTACAGAGGCAGCAGCCTCGGGGTGTACCCATGCCATGGCTGTGATGCTTTGCTGTGTGGCCGTGCCAGGAATTATGCTCCCTGTTGCTTTTGGCAAGTTTAGCACTTGCCAAACACACATTAAAGTGAATAATGCCACTCTGCAAGCACCCCAGTTACAGTGCACTAGTGCGGGATTCAAGGGGTTAACACAGGCGGTGAAGAGACAGAACAACACCTTCTTACCATCTGTCAAATGCTCTCCGGGGAACAATCCAAAGTATGTTTGAGTGAGCCCTTATACCTCTACGAACAAGTCCAATTAGGGTGTGTGACGGAACCGTTAAGCGCCCCTCATGGGTGCTTCCGTCAAGATACAGCTTCCTCCAGTCTGGAACCAAGAACCAGGTATCATCACTGAGCACACAAGGACTAGATGACACTAGCTTGGGTGCATACTGGAACTGGAACTGCCTTTATTGTAAATTTACGCAGAATATATACCAGTGGCGGCTGGTGCTCAAAATTTTTTGGGGGGCGTAAACAAACTGAAAAATTCTGACCAAATATTGAAAAAAAACCCATCAATTGCAGCCTCACTGTGCCCATCATATGCAGCCACTGTGCCCATCAATTGCAGCCACTGTGCCCATTACTGTAAATGTAGCCACTGTGCCATCAATTGCCGCCACTGTGCCCATCAAATGCAGTCACTGTGCCCATCAAATAAAGCCACTGTGCCCATCAATTGCAGCCTCTGTGCCATCAAAAGCAGCCACTGTGCCATCAAATGCTGCCACTGTGCCCATCAAATGCAGCCACTGTGCCCATCAATTGCAGCCACTGTGCAATCAAATGCCCCCACTGTGCCATCAAATGCCCCCACTGTGCCACATGCCCCCACTGTGCCCATCAAATGCAGCCACTGTGCCCATCAATTGCAGCCACTGTGCCCCATATAATGCCGCCATTGTGCCCATCAAATGCCACCACTATGCCCATCAAATGCTGCCATTGTGCCCATCATATGCCGCCATTGTGCCCCATAAAATGCAGCCACTGTGACCCCCACCTGCCCCCTGTCTGACCGGCACTTACCTCCCTCATCTTGGTGGCGGTTCAGGCAGCGGTGAGCGGTGTCCTCTGTGTGTCTCTTCTTGCTTCCTGCTAGGTGTCCAATAGCAGTGCCTGTCCTTTCAGCCAATCAGATGATGGGTATCAGACCCATGCTACCTGATTGGCGGAGAGGCGGTTCAATGTTAGAAAAGCAAATATTCATTTGCTTTTCTAACACACCTGGTTGGGCTCCAAATGCAATGCTCTGCACCACAAGTCCAGCCTATTAGAGCCTATAGCTCTAATCAGGTGCTTAAAAAAAAAACCCAGCCGCTGTAATTTAGGCGCCCGGCGTCCCAAAAGGGGCCGGATGCCTGAATAGGGGGTGGCGGCCATGGATAGATTCATGCAATGTAAAACATGATTTGTTCTGCATTGACTTCTATTGCATGCAATACCGCATGTGGCCAGAGGTGCAATTTTAACCCCCAAGAATTGGTTAAAAGCACCCTTGATGCGGCGCTTCCGAATTGCTTTTCAGCTTCGGAAGCGGTGCCCATTCATTTCAATGGGCAGGGGCAGTGCGGGAGCAGTGTATACACCGCTCCCGTACAGCCCCAAAGATGCTGCTTGCAGGACCTGCAAGCGCACCGCCCCAGTGTGAAAGCACTTGGGCTTTCACACTGGGGTGGCTTGAGAGGCGCTTTTCAGGCGCTATTTTTAGCGCTAAAACGCCCGAAAAACTCTTCAGTGTGAAAGGGATCTTAATGTTGCTAAAGTGTGCTGGTCTGATAGGGAACTCAGCATAAGACCCCTTTCACACTGAGGATCTTTTCAGGCATTTTAGCGCTAAATATAGCGCCTGTAAAGCGCCTCTCTGTATACTGTATACAGCGCTCCTACATGCCCCTGCCCTTTGGAATGAATGTGCAGCGCACCTGAAAAGTGTTTCGGAAGCGCCATAACATAGGCGCTAATAACCCTTTCTTCGGCTGCTAGCAGGGGTTAGAAGCGCCCCGCTAGCGGCCGAAAAGCGCCGCTTCACTGCTGACAGGCCCCTACCCCAGTATGAAGTAGCCTAAAAGAAGGTCTTCCTATAGCCGCATGTGCGTACAAGCCCAGGGATCGATGGTGAGTGGCGACCTCAGCCTGCGCTCTGACCAGGCCACGCCCCCAAGGTGTTTGGGTTCGCCCCTCAGAGCTTAATCATGGGGATCATTTCCCTAAGGAAATTTCCCTTGCAAAGTGCAACTCCCCTTGCAAAGAAATCTATTTGCCTCTAGCAAACTAAAGCTTTTTACTCCCCAGCATATGCCAAAGAAATATACATTTCTTTGGTGGGCTGACCCTTTAAAATTTTATCCGGGAATGTCTTTCTTTATTTCTCGGTTTCCTCTGTGGGGGAATATCACCTCTGTCCATATCTCGCTCCCTAAGGTGTCATGCAGAATTTATCATCCTGACACTTGGAAGCAGTGGGGACAGGTGCGTTGGCAGGAAGCTTGCCAGGCTCTCTGCCCGGGATTTTTTATTCTGAGTGCCTTCAAATCAGCCAAAACATAATCCATCTCCTCTGCAGAGGAAAAAAAAAATGAACACACAAGCAGATACCTTTGTGATTCCATTCCCCCCCCCCCCCCCCTTGCGAGTACGGCTCGGGGCTCTGCAATGGCGCTTTGTATTAGCTGTGAGTGATTGAACACCCGAGGAGTTTCCAGAAATTATCTAATATAGAATCATAAGAAATGAGGAGTCAATAAAAGATCCATCTAACGTTGGATGTCTGCATATCAGGGTCACCCTCGTATGTTCCATTAGCGGTGAAATTCAAAAAGTGTTTAAATGTGCAAATACGTTTAAAGACATTCTATTGCTAAAATAAAATGTATTTTACAATGTGTCTTCTGAAAAGAATTGCCATCCAAAGCCAAAAAAATTGGGCTTTACATAAACTTTAAAAATAAAAATGCACTTTAATGCTTACCTCTTCTGCCATCCTGGCTGGCGATCTTCACTGTACCACTACTGGAAGACTTTTTAGAGCCCAACACTTCTTGGGGTGTTGGATGTCCGGTCTCCCTCTGCACTCAGTGGTTCTTTCCTCTTGGCCTCTATGTCACTCTACGTCACTCTACGTCACTCTACGTCACTATACGTCACTATACATCACTCTACGTCACTCTACGTCACTATACGTCACTCTACATCATTCTACGTCACTATACGTCACTCTACGTCATTCTATGTCACTCTACGTCACTATACGTCACTATACGTCACTCTACGTCATTCTACGTCACTATACGTCACTCTACGTCATTCTATGTCACTCTACGTCACTATACGTCACTATACGTCACTCTACGTCATTCTACGTCACTATACGTCACTCTACGTCATTCTATGTCACTCTACGTCACTATACGTCACTCTACATCATTCTACGTCACTATACGTCACTCTACGTCATTCTACGTCACTATACGTCACTCTACATCATTCTACGTCACTATACGTCACTCTACATCATTCTACGTCACTATACGTCACTCTACGTCATTCTACGTCACTATACGTCACTCTACGTCACTCTACGTCACTCTACGTCACTATACGTCACTATACGTCACTATACATCAGTCTACGTCACTATACGTCACTATATGTCACTCTACATCACTATACGTCACTATAGGACACCGTGGTGATGTAGGTGCTGGTGAATCAAACCATTGAGTGCAGCAGGGGAACAGGCATCATATACTTTTAAAAGTGTTTTTTCCTGAACTTTCTTCAGGCCTCCACTGCCTTTTAAGGGGTTTCAGACAACAGGAGGCAGAGAAGGATTTGTTGATCATGTGGCTAATGTGATTGCGGTCACATGATCAGGAGCAGTAGTGGCCGGCCCATTTGGAGGAGTCGCGGGATTCATAAGTTTGAGGGTTTTGTTTTTTTGTAACCCACATGATTAGAGCCGAAGGCTCTAATTGGCTTGAAAAAGGTTGGGCTGAGCTCTGCTCCCCGAGCCCACCCACTTGTGACAATAGTGAATAAATATTCACTATTGTCTTCCGGGTTCTCCTCCCGGCTAATAAGGACAGGAGGCGGATCGGATTGGCCAGGAGGAGAAGCCGAAGAAGCAGTGGAAGTCATGGAGGGGTGAGTGCGAGTGTGGGGGGGAAAGGCCGCCAGTCACCGTCACTGTGGAGGGCTGAGTGTGGTCCTGGGGGGGCGTTGTTGGTTACCAAAAAAGTTTAACAACAGCCACCACTGATCAGAAGCAATCCTGGAGTGGGCTGAAGATCAAACACAGGGTGAGGCAAGAGCAAGTCTTTAGGGCAGGCCGGGGGTCAAACACTGGGAGGAGACAAGCAGAGAAGTCCTTAATCAAGCCGAGGGTCAAGTACTGGAGAGATTTCAGGGGTGGTCAGACGATCCGGGTCAACAACAGGCAGGCAAAGGTATACAGAGAAGAAACAGGAACACTGGAAGCTGAAGAGACAAACCAGCAACTAGCAAGGGGCAGAACTGTCTTTATATAGGCCCGCCGGGGGGATGTCCCACTGTGCACGCACGTGCTTGCGCTGATGTGCCGCGGCACGCACCTACGCGCGCTAATCCGTTCGGATCGCGCGCTCGTACCCGCCGATCGTGCACCAGTATGAGCTGGTGTGCAACTCCACCACGCAGGCGCACGGGGATGCGCCGATACTGACAGGCTCTAATTCTGCTATTCCCCTGACAGTGCCCCCCCCCCCCAAGGGGCAGCCTCCAGCTGGCCAACCTGGGCAAGATTCCTGGTTGTCTTCTGTGAAAGTTACGTACCAAACGGGGAGCGTGTATATTGTTGGAAGGTTCCCAGGAATTATCCTCTGGGGGGTATCCTTTCCATTTAACAAGATACTGGATCTGTCCCCCCCTTCTCCTACAGTCCATTATAGACTCTACTTCGTACTCCATTTCACCTTCAATTATAACTGGTGGAAGTGGTGGTTCCGTTCTTCCAGGAAAAGGGCTGGGGACCACTGGCTTTAGTAAAGATGCATGGAACACCGGATGTATCTTATAGGTGCCAGGAAGGGCTAGTTCGAAGGCCACGGGGTTCACTACCCTCTTGATTTCAAAAGGGCCAATGAACCTTGGGCCAAATTTATGGGATGGACAGGGTAATTTGAGATTAATAGCAGATAGCCATACTTTGTCTCCAATCTTGAAACTTGGGTTAGGCTTTCTCCCTCTGTTATAATATTCCTCGTAGCTATTTTGAGCCTTCTTCATGGCTTCCTGGATTTGCACAAAATTAGTTTGGATAAATTTTATCCAATCTTGTACCACAGGGGTTGACACTTCAGGAATGGAATCTGGCAAAAAGGAGGGGTGAAAACCGTAATTAGCCCAAAAAGGTGTTTGGTCAATGGCGGAATGAGTGGAATTGTTGTAAGCAAACTCCGCACAGGGAAGGAGAGTGGACCAGTTATCTTGAGAACAAGAGCAAAAGCAACGGAGATATTGTTCCAGGGTTTGATTAGTCCTTTCTGTTTGACCGTTGCTTTGCGGGTGGTATGCTGAGGAAAGGGAAGTCTTTATTTCAAGGGATTTACAGAGATCCTTCCAAAATTTTGAGGTAAATTGGATTCCTCTGTCTGACACGATGTTGTGGGGAACACCATGAAGTCTCACTATTTCTTTAATAAAAATATTTGCTGTAGCTAGGGCAGAAGGGGTGCCCATCTTGGTCAGAAAGTGCGCCATCTTTGAGAGGCGGTCAACCACCACTAAGATAGTAGTACATTTTTCAGAGGGAGGCAGGTCGACAATGAAGTCCATAGAGACCTCTCTCCATGGACATTCAGGAACAGGTAAAGGTCTCAGGAGCCTCCAAGCCTTAGTGTTTGACCCTTTGTTACGTTGACACGTAATACAGGATTGGACATAGTTTTTACAGTTCTGTCTCCAATCCGGCCACCAGAAGGAACGATGAACCAATTCGGAGGTTTTCAAGATTCCAAAGTGCCCTGCTAACTTATGATCATGGAAGGTCTGCAATACTTGAAGTCTCACTGGAGGAGGAACAAATACTTTATTTTGGGCCCACAGTAGGCCATCCCTCTTCTTTAAGGCACAGTGGCTGCATATGATGGGCACAGTGACTGTATTTGGTGGGCACAGTGGCTGCATATGCTAGGCACAGTGGCTGCATATGAGGGGCACAGTGACTGTATTTGGTGGGCACAGTGGCTGCATATGATGGGCACAGTGACTGTATTTGATGGGCACAGTGGCTGCATATGATGGGCACAGTGACTGTATTTGGTGGGCACAGTGGCTGCATATGATGGGCACAGTGACTGTATTTGGTGGGCACAGTGGCTGCATATGCTAGGCACAGTGGCTGCATATGATGGGCACAGTGACTGTATTTGGTGGGCACAGTGGCTGCATATGATGGGCACAGTAACTGTATTTGGTGGGCACAGTGGCTGCATATGCTGCGCACAGGGGCTGTATTTGATGGCAAAGTGGCTGTATTTGATGGACACAGTGGCTGCATTTGATGGGCACAGTGGCTGTATTTGATGGGCACAGTGGCTGTATTTGATGGGCACAGTGGCTGTATTTGATGGGCACAGGGGCTGCATATGCTGGGCACAGTGGCTGCATATGCTAGGCACAGTGGCTGCATATGAGGGGCACAGTGACTGTATTTGGTGGGCACAGTGGCTGCATATGATGGGCACAGTGACTGTATTTGATGGGCACAGTGGCTGCATATGATGGGCACAGTGACTGTATTTGGTGGGCACAGTGGCTGCATATGATGGGCACAGTGACTGTATTTGGTGGGCACAGTGGCTGCATATGCTAGGCACAGTGGCTGCATATGATGGGCACAGTGACTGTATTTGGTGGGCACAGTGGCTGCATATGATGGGCACAGTAACTGTATTTGGTGGGCACAGTGGCTGCATATGCTGCGCACAGGGGCTGTATTTGATGGCAAAGTGGCTGTATTTGATGGACACAGTGGCTGCATTTGATGGGCACAGTGGCTGTATTTGATGGGCACAGTGGCTGTATTTGATGGGCACAGTGGCTGTATTTGATGGGCACAGGGGCTGCATATGCTGGGCACAGTGGCTGCATATGCTAGGCACAGTGGCTGCATATGATGGGCACAGTGACTGTATTTGGTGGGCACAGTGGCTGCATATGCTGCGCACAGGGGCTGTATTTGATGGCAAAGTGGCTGTATTTGATGGACACAGTGGCTGCATTTGATGGGCACAGTGGCTGTATTTGATGGGCACAGGGGCTGCATATGCTGGGCACAGTGGCTGCATATGCTGGGCACAGTGGCTGAATATGATGGACACAGGGGCTGCATTTGATGGCAAAGTGGCTGTATTTGATGGGCACATTGGCTGCATTTGAGGGACACAGTGGCTGCATTTGATGGACACGGTGGCTGTATTTGATGGGCACAGTGGCTGCAATTGATGGCACAGTGGCTGCATTTGATGGGCATTGATGTTTTTTTTAACGTATTTTTCTGAATTTTTCAGTTTGTTTGCGTCCCCCCCCCCCCAAAAAAAAAAAAATCTGAGCACCAGCCACCACTGGCAAAGAGGAAACAAGCTAAGCTGCTTTAATAGCAAAAAAAGAGGCTGGTTGTAGGCTGGACTAATGCAGCAGGTTAATAGTAACCAGGTGAGTCACTGTGATAGCAACGAGTGTCTGGTAATTAACTGACAGCTGAACAGCTTCTGAGCATTGAAAGAAGAGAAATGCTCCTTAAGTACAGGAGCCCAGCCCTGACACATGAGCACACAGTTGCAGCATAGAAGTATTCACATCACCGGTACAAATCGCAAAAAAAAGCTCTAATGTCCTTTTAAGCATTTTGTCTTTTTAAATGATTTTGTTTCTCTGACCTCGAATTAGCTGGAAGATTATACTAGATGAGCAGCTGTTAGAGAAAATAAAAAACAATCTCATCCTGTCATATAATTTTTTTTTTTTTTCATCCCAAAACAATGCTGCAGCCTAAATAAAATGATGAAATAAGAGGCTTAAAGGCACTGCGGCACTCTGTAGACTCAAGTCGTCTCCTGCTCTTCCTGGCTCGCTGCCAACTATCACAGCGACCAGCCAGTGAAAGGCGCATTAAAATACCTCAATGCATTATCATTACAAAACACGCTCTATTCTTATACAAAATGCTGCAATTCATTTATTTCCAAAGAACGTTATAGGCGGTTAGCTTTCTAAATAATGAAAATGTGACAAAATGCTAAATATACAGTATATACGGCATATATATATATATATATATATATATATAGATCAGACCAAAATGAGGGACAAATGAGGAGGAAAGAGGGACATTGCTGCAAATCAGGGACAGTCCCTCCAAATCAGGGACAGTTGGGAGGTATGCCTTAATTTCTTTCAGGACCAGAGGAAATAGAAGCGTAGATGCCAGGAGTGTGAATATGCATTGGCTGACTTGACAATATCTGTTTTGGGACATTTTGCCTATCTAAAAAATTCTTATTTGCCTTTTTAAAGATTTTTTAAAGATTTTTTCTTTTATTCTGTGCGCTATTTTTTACAAATACCCCACTCAAGTTATTTATTATAGGTTGAAAAATGGTAAAAAAATAATAATAAACATGAGTACATGAGTATTATGATTATTATTATATATATATTTATATATATATGTATATATATATATATATATATATATATATATATATATATATATATATATACCCTATATTGTCAAAAGTATTGGGATGCCTCCCCAAGGCATCCTAGTCTGTAGGATTCAATATTGAGTTGGCCCACCCTTTGCAGCTATAACAGCTTCAACTCTTCTGGGAGGGCCGTCCACAAGGTTTAGGAGTGTGTCTATGGGAATGTTTGACCATTCTTCCAGAAGCACATTTGTGAGGTCAGGCACTGATGTTGGACGAGAAGGCCTGGCTCGCATTCTCTGCTCTAATTCATCAAGTTCCCCCACCCCAAACTCGCTCATCCATGTCTTTATAGACCTTGCTTTGTGCACTGGTGAGCAGTCATGTTGGAACAGGAAGAGGCCATCCCCAAACTGTTCCCACAAAGTTGGGAGCATGAAATTGTCCAAAATGTCTTGGTATGCTGACGCCTTAAGAGTTCCCTTCACTGGAACTAAGGGGCCAAGCCCAACCCCTGAAAAACAACCTCACATTATAATCCCCCCTCCACCAAATGATTTGGACCAGTGCACAAAGAAAGGTCCATAAAGACATGGATGAGCGAGTATGGGGTGGAGGAACTTGACTGGCCTGCACAGAGTCCTAACCTCAACACGATAGAATGCCTTTGGGATGAATTATAGCGGAGACTGCGAGTCAGGACTTTTTGGCGAACATCAGTGCCTGACCTCACAAATGCGCTTCTGGAAGAATGGTCAAACATTCCCATAGATACACTCCTAAATCTTGTTGACAGCCTTCCCAGAAGAGTTGATAGCTGCCAAGGGTGTGCCAACTTAATATTGAACCCTATGGACTAAGACTGGGATGCCATTAAAGCTCATGTGCATGTACAGTAAAGGCAAGTGTCCCAATACTTTTGACAATATAGTGTATATTGTATATACAGTACTATGCAAAAGTTTTAGGCAGTGTGTGAATGCTGTAAATGAAGAATGCTTTCAGAAAAAGCAGTGTCAATAGTTTATTTTTTATCAATTAACAAAATGAAAAGTAAATGAACAGAAGAGAAATCCAAAGCAAATCAATATTTGGTGTGACTACCCTTTATCTTGGAAACAGCATCAATTCTTCTAGGTACACTTGCACACACAAATTTTGAAGGAACTCGGCAGGGAGGTTGTTCTAATCATCTTGGAGAACTAAGCACAGATCTTCTGTGGATGTAGGCTACCTCAAATCCTTCTGTCTCTTCATGTAATTGCAGAAAAACTCCATGATGTTGAGGGGCTCTGTGGGGGCCAAAACATCACTTTCAGAACTCTGTGTTCTTCTGTACACTGAAGATAGATCTCAATGACATTGGCTGTATGTTTTGGGTCTTTTTCCTGCTGCAGAATAAATTTGGGGCCAACCACACGCCTCCCTGATGGTATGGCATAATGGATAAATATGTGCCTGTATTTCTTAGCATTGATCCTGGCCAAATCTCCAACTCCATTTGCAGAAATGCAGCCCCACACTTGCAAGGAATCTCCACCATGCTTCACTGTTTCCTGCAGACACTCATTATTGTACCGCTCTCCAGCCCTTCACCAACAAACTGCCTCCTGCTACAGCCAAATATTTCACATTTTCCCCTCCATCAGTCCAGAGCACCTGCTGCCATTTTTTCTGCACCCCAGTTCCTACGTTTTCATGCATAGTTGAGTCACTTAGCCTTGTTTCCACGTTGGGGGTATGGCTTTTTGGCTGCAATTCTTCCCTGAAGAACATTTCTGGCCAGACCTCTTTGGACAGTAGATGGATGTACCTGGGTCCCACTGGTTTCCACCAGTTCTGTGCTGATGGCACTGCTGGACATCTTCCGATGTCGAAGGGAAGTAAGCATGATGAGTCTTTCATCTGCTGCATTAAATTTCCTTGACCGACCACTGCATCTACGGTCCTCAACGTTGCCCGTTTTCTTTGTGCTTCTTCAAAAGAGTTTAAACAACACATCTTGAAACCCCTGTCTGCTGTCAAATTTTTGCCTGCAAGAGACCTTGCTGGTGCAGTATAACTATCTTGTATCTTGTTGCTGTGCTCAGTGTTGCCATATTGTATGACCTGTGACATCAAACTGTCTTCCACAACCTCACCTTAGTAGCAGAGTTTGGCTGTTCTTCACCTTGTTTTAAGCCTCCTACACAGCTATTTCTGTTTCAGTTAATGACTGTTTCAACCTACATATGAAATTGATGGTTTTAGCACCTGCTTGGTATAATTGGTTAATCATCTAAATCTAATCCTATTGATTAGAGTCAGATGATTGATGCGTTTGAAGCCAAAGGGTCAAATATTATTTTTATTAAGCTTTTTCTTCTGTTTACTCTTTGCATTTTGTAAATTGATAAGAATAAACAATTAAAATATATATTTTTGAAAGCATTCTTACTTTAGGGAATTTATTCACTTTGTAAAACTTTTGCACAGTGCTATATATATATATTTATATATATATATATACACACTATATTGCCAAACGTATTACGACGCCTGGCTTTACACGCACATGGACTTTAATGGCATCCCCATTCTTAGTCCGTAGGGTTCAATATTGAGTTGGCCCACCCTTTGCAGCTACAGTATAACAGCTTTAAATCTGGGAATGCTGTCCACAAGGTTTAGGAGTGTGTCTATGGGAATTTTTGACCATTTTTCCAGAAGTGCATTTATGAGGTCAGGCACTGATGTTGGATGAGAAGGCCTGGCTCGCAGTCTCCACTCTACTTCATCCCAAAGGTGTTCTTTCGGGTTGAAGTCAGGACCAGTCAAGTTCCTCCACTCCAAACTCGCTCATCCATGTCTTTATGGACGGAAGGGAACTCCAGCATACCAACACATTTTGGACAATTTAATGCTCCCAACTTTGTGGGAACAGTTTGGGGATGGCCCCTTCCTGTTCCAACATGACTGCGCACCAGTGCACAAAGCAAGGTCCGTAAAGACAAGAATGAACGAGTTTGGGGTGGAGGAACCTTATTCGAGCACACAACCTGGCAGGACGCAGAAAAAGAGGGGGGGACAAGAGAGCGCCCCCCCTCCTGAACCGTACCGGGCCACATGCCTCAATATGGGGAGGGTGCTTTGGGGTAGCCCCCCCAAAGCACCTTGTTCCCATGTTGATGGGGACAAAGGCCTCTACCCCACAACCCTTGCCCGGTGGTTGTGGGGGTATGCGGGCGGGGGGGCTTATCAGAATCTGGAAGCCCCCTTTTACAAGGGGACCCCCAGATCACAGCCTCCCTCCGTGTGAATTGGTAATGGGGTGGTATGTACCCCTACCATTTCACAAAAAAGTGTCAAAATGGTAAAAAAGACAATAGCCGGTTTTTGACAATTCCTTCATTAATAATGTCTTCTTCTTTCCCCCGCTTCTTCCTCCATCTCCTTCTGGTCTTCCTTCAGTTTTCTCCTTCTTCCTCCATCTTCTTCTGGTCTTCCTTCGGGTTGTGGAGATGAGGCCTTTGTCCCCATCAACATGGGGACAAAGTGCTTTGGGGGGCTACCCCAAAGCACCCTCCCCATGTTGAGGGCATGTGGTCTGGTACAGTTCAGGAGGAACTCTCATCCCCCCTCTTTTCCTGCAGCCTGCCAGGTTGCGTGCTCGGATAAGGGTCTGGTATGGATTTTATGGGGGACCCCTATGCCATTTTTTAAAAATTTTGGTGCAGGGTTCCCCTTAAAATCCATACAAACCTGAAGGTTCTGGTATGGATTTTGAGGGGGACCCCTACACCATTTTTTTTTAATTTGGCGCAGGGTTCCCCTTCATTTCCATATCAGACCGAAAGGGCCTGGTATGGATTTTAGGGGGACCCCCACGCAATTTTTTTTTAAATTTTGGTTCGGGGTTCCCCTTAATATTGATACCAGACCCAAAGGGCCTGGTAATGGACTGGGGGGGGGGGATCCCATGCTCTTTTTTTTTTTTTTTCAATGATTTTTATCTATATTGCCAAAACCCGACAATTCATTAGAGCCGCGATCAGTTTTAAATGACAATTTTTCCTTTAGAAATGTCATTTTGCTGTGGTATTGTTCTAAACATTTTTAACTTAATCTTACCCCCTTCAGTTAATTGCATAGATGTTCAAATGCCGCACGAAATTTTTTTTTATCGCTGTAATTACCTTTATATTGTACTTTATTGTGGCACTTCCTGTCTCTCCTCCCATGGGAGTAGGCGTGTTTATTGATTTTCCCCGGCGCGGCACTGTCTCCTGGGAGCTTAGTGTCAGGCTTCCCAAGATTCAGTGCGGAAACAATGATCATGCGCGTGAACAAGCTGTGAATGAACAGCATTCACCACATCTCGGAAATCAAAGCTTGTGGGCTTCACTTGCCCACAAGCAAGATGGAAACAGCGAGCATCACATTGTTTAAGTTATTCTTCAGTACGAAAACAGACAGAGGCGGAAATATTACACCCAAACTGTGAGTATTATTTTGAGATTAGCAAAGTGTCTCAATGACCTAAAAAAAAAAAAAAGGATTGGTCGCCAGACTCCCGCTTTAAGCATTAAAAAATCACTGCTCCCGAAAAAACGGCCATTTTTAATTTTTATTTTGCATTGATCCTTGTCCCCTGGGGCAGGACCCGGGTCCCCAAACACTTTTTATGACAATAACTTGCATATAAGCCTTTAAAATGAGCACTTTTGATTATTCATGTTCCTGTCCCATAGACTTTAACAGTGTTCGTGTGTTCTGACGAATTTTTTTGCCTGTTCGGTATGTTCTGGTGCGAACCAAACCAGGGGGTGTTCGGCCCAACCCTACTCCTAATCCTTCTGTATTGAACTGTGTTGCAACTATATTGACTCCCTTTATATTGTAAAGTGCTGTGCAAAGTGTCGGCGCTATATAAATCCTGAATAATAGTAATAATATATTGTCTCTTGGACTTTCGCACTTTGTATAACGCAGCTGAGACCCCGGTGTCTGTGGTGTCCTAAATCCTGTCCACAAAGCACTTGACTAAGTGACAGGGATGCAAAAGAGATCCGAGGACGAGGAACAGATGAAGCGGCTGAAAGAGAAAAGTCATCGATTTTATGGATTTTCTGTTTGCAGTTTGTGCGTCGTAAATAAAATGGCTGACTGACTGCAGAAGAGAAATCAAATGACTGTGTGTGTTATCGTGAAACGGAATACAGATCAGAATACAAACGAGGATTTCGCTGGCCCCGCGGTGCACCTATAGTCGTTATCTTACAACCGGTGAAGAGTTCGGTGTCTGGCACACAGGCACTTAAAGGGAAACTAGGTTGGTTTTTAACCAAGTAGATCTTTTTAGTAGAGCTGCCATTCGGCCACGCCCCCTCTCTCTCCTGATTGGCTAACTGACTTTGATTGACAGCCGCTGGAGCCAATGGTGCCCTGCTGTGGTCTCAGCCGAGGGACTTGAGGACATTGCTGGACAGAGATGGGCTCAGGTAAGTATTAGGGATGGCTGCTACACAAAGAAGGCTTTTTATTTTAATGCATAGAATGCATTAGGATTAAAAAAAAGACTTTCTGCCTTTACAACTCCTTTAGCCTCTTAAGGACCGGAAGGATTTACCCCCTAATGACCAGGCCATTTGTTGCAATACGGCACTGCGTCATTTTAAATGACAATGTTGTGCAGCGCTGTACCCAAACAAAATGTATGTCCTTTTTTTTCCCCACAAATAGAGCTTTCTTTTGGGGGTATTTGACCAACTCGGTTTTTATTTTTTCTGCGCTATAAACAAAAAAAAAGCAACGTTTTACTATGCTATAATCAGTCCGGCCCCTTTTTCGGAGGCGGGGGGGGGGGGGGGGGGGGGGGTTTGAAGCACCTGATTAGAGCCATAGGCTCCAATAGGTGTCAAAAAAGGTGACCTGCGAGCACTCGCAGTGCACCCAGGTGTGTTAGCAAAGCAAATAAATATTTGCTTTGCTAACACAGAACTGCCTCTCAGCCAATCAGGAGGCCTGGATGTAATACCAGGCGCCTGAGTGGCTGAAGGCAGAGGCAATCCCATTGGCCGCCTAGCAGAACTACAGGAAGAAGACATGCACGGAGGCTGTAGGAGCCACCGCCACGCAACCCATCTCACAGCTTGCCGCCTGAGTCGCTGCCTGACCCACCACTATGATGGGGTAAGTGCCGGGCAGACAGCGGGCGAGTGAGCGGGTGGGGGGGCACAGTTGGCTGCATATTATGGGCACAGAGGCTGCAACTGATGGGGCACAGTTGGCTGCATTTGATGGGCGCAGAGGCTGCATTTGATGGGCAGAGTGGCTGCATATGATGGGCACAGTGGCTGCATATGATGGGCACAGTTGGCTGCATTTGATGGGCAGAGTGGCTGCATATGACGGGCACAGTGGCTGCATATGATGGGCACAGTGGCTGCAATTGATGGCACAGTGGCTGCAATTGATGGCACAGCGAGGCTGCAATTGATGTTTTTTTTCAGTATTTTTTAGAATTTTTCAGTTCGTTTGCACCCCCCCAAAAAATTTTGAGCACCAGCCGCCACTGCTTGTGACCAGCATGTTCACGATCAATCCAGGTTTTGTGTCTGTTTCCAGTCTAAGGGCTGGCTATGAAGACCATTCATGCACTGTGCAGAGGGCCTCGTGTGGCGACCAACTTTGTTATGGCATGTCTAAGCTCTTGAATATGTGGGGTGGTTTTTGCACTGAAAACATCTTCTTTTTTCCCTTGCTTATACTGCAGGTGAATGGGGGGAGGAGGAAGTCGATTTGGGCACATATTTGCTTCTTTCTTTGAGTCTTCCTTTCTCTTTCTGTGCGGTGCTGACATCCTTGCTCTAAAAGGAACTGTCTGCCACATAACCAAAACCTCCATGTGCTCAGGTAGGGACCATCAGTCTAGTAAGTATGAAGAGTGTAGCAAAGTCTTTTACCTCTTTTGGTCTGATGAGAACCTCCAAGGCCAAAGATCCATCTTTCAATATGTGGTGGTCCCTGATTTGATCACCGCCTGAAGTTTCCAGATTCTCCACTGTGCCTTTTCAGTAAGTATATGATTCCGGGACTTTCTTCAGTTACTCACTGTGGTCCCTGGTAAAGGCGATTGGTCCCTTTGTGATGACAGCTTCCCTTCTACCTCCGACCACTGACAGGTTCTCCGGCCAGCAGAACCGTCACTTTTGGTTGGATTGCAAGCTGCAGTCCCAACCCTGTGCTGCCCTCCTACCCCTGGATAGGCCCTCACACAGCCTGGCAGCCAGATGCCCCCCCGGGATAGGCCCGGGGCAGATGACACACATCCACCCAGACAGCCGTCCAGGTGGCACAAAACAGCGACCACCTGACCTCACCCGAATATATAGGCTCTCCCAGCAGACCAAGGAATTCAAGAAAACAACTGCCCATTGGCTGGGACACCCACATACCCATAACCTGACCTTAGATTTCCCTTCTTTTATCTAGTGCCACCAAGTACCCGGCCACCTAGTGGTAGAAGAGAAAAGTGCAACAAGGCCAAGCTTAGGGAGACATCAATAGATCCCTATCAATCGACCAAGATAACTACTCTTGGCAAGTAAATTTGTGAGGAGCTCCCTGACTAAACTCCAGGGTGCTACAAGAGGAAAAAGAGAGCCTTTCCATGAGTGTGGCCTTCATCTTATGATGCAACCTAGCCCTCTCTCACTCTTGCTTAAGGTCAAGTTAAAAAAGCATTGCCATGTCATGTCCAGTATTATCAGTGGTTCATGCAGCCCCACAGGTTTCACACAGGAGGTGCAGAAAGTTATCAGTGAGTGTCAGCATTCCTCCTCCTCTGAGCGCTAACAGCGGCAAGAGGGTAGTAAATGCTGGGCCTGCGGCGCGGAGCTATTACCAGACTAACATGTCTGTGGATATTGCCTCCGAGACCTCTCTAAGGACAAGGGATGCTGTAAGCCAGCATGTTATGACCGTTCGTGGGCAAGTAGTTAGTGAGTCTCTAACTGAGTTCTCCCTCCAGCCACTTATGCCATTGGACTCCGTGCACAACGCCAAGGATGCAGTCCTGCAGATGAGTTTAGGGCATCACAATTAGTCCTTTTAACGAAGGAGGCCCCGAGCCTATTACAACCAACTTTGTTCCCGGCTCTGAGGGCACCTTTATCCAAGCCTTTCACCCCTGCATTACACCTGGCTACACCAGAGGTAGAAGAGGGTCATTCATCCTCCTTGAAGAGGCTAAGCAGGTTGAGTGTCTCTTGGGTCCAGTCGTTCATTAGGACAGTTAAGCAGGCCTGTAATGGGATGACCCAGCCTTTGACGTCAGAACATACTTCATGTTTTCAAAACACGGCCTTTTAATGAATGGAAAGGAGAAGAGGTTGATTTAAGAGGATTCACAGTAGAGATGTGAAGCAAAATTATAACCTACCCTGGAGGAAAGTGCCAATTTTCTAACGCACTTAACATGTGTTGCAGTAACACACACTTTAAAGCACTGCACCCTACTACAAAGGTATGGACGCTATCAATAGGCATTTTGTCAGGAGTGTTATTCTTCCCAGGGTAGAATACGTTTCCGTTGGCTGTATCCAACGATCGATGAATTGACGGATATCTGAGATATTCATGTCGAGAGGCAGGGGGTGCTTGTAAGCCAGTGATCGCAGAACTTCGTGTCAAGTGCAATACAATTGGGATCCAGATTCTCGAGGTCACCAACAACCATGAATTGCTGAAAGGGCAGATTATCAGTGCTTCTGATGGCTCCTTCCAGCAGGATAATGTCACAAAGCTCCAATCATCTCGCCACTGGTTTCTTTAACATGACAATGAGGTCAATGTACTCCAATGGCCTCCACACTCACCAGATCTCATCCAATAGAGCACCTTAGGGACGTGGTGGAACGGGAAGATTAGCATCATGGATGTGCAGCCGACAAATCTGCAGCAACTGCCTGATGCTATCATGTCACTATGGACCGAAATCTCCGAGAAATGTTCATACACACGAGCGGAATTTCCGTCAGAAAAAACTTGAATGGTTTATCCGACGGGATTTCGCTCAAGCTTGCCTTGCATACACGCGGTCACACAAAAGTTCTCTGAACTTTCGACCGTCAAGAACGCGGTTACGTACAACACTAGGATGAGCCGAGAAAATAAAGTTCAATGCTTCCGAGCATGCGTCGAATTGTTTTCGAGCATGCATGATTTTTTGTGCTTCTGAATTGCATACAGACGAACGCATTTTCGGATAGGAACTTTTTCCAACCAAAAAATAGAGAACGTGCTCTCAATCTTTTGCTGGCTGGAATTCTGCCAGCAAAAGTCCGATAGAGCATACACACGGTCGGAATTTCTGACCAAAAGCTCACATCCGACTTTTGCTGGCAGAATTTCTTATCGTGTGTACGCGGCATTAGGAAGCTAGACATCAACGATCTCTAGAAGGATAAAATATCCAAGCTGCTGTGATAAGAGATCATTGAATAAAAGACCATATTTCACTCAACCAGTCTGCCCTGATTGGGGAAAGGAGCTGTAATACACAATCACTGTAAAGCATTTCTAAGCTGGGAACACTTTTTTAATAAAAATCTATATGTAATGGGAATAAAAGTAAAAAAGGCTCAGTCAAGAGGATACACAGGTGAATATAACTGGCAAATGAGCTTTTAACATCTTTATAAAATCGTCTGTAAAATCATTTCAAATCGTTCTTGTGCTTTTTTTTAAATATTGCAGCGCCTCCAAATATAGAATATTACAAGCTTAACGTGATTGTAAAGTGTCTTTTAACCACTTCAGCCTCAGAAGAATTTACCCCCTTCCTGACTAGGGCACGTTTTGCGATTCGGCACTGCATCGCTTTAACTGACAATTGCGCGGTCGTGCAACGTTTTACCCCATCCAAATCGACGTCCTTTCTTCCCCACAAATAGAGCTTTCTTTTGGTGGTATTTGATCGCCTCTGCAGTTTTTATTTTTTGCGCTATAAACAAAAAAAAAGTGACAATTTTGAAAAAAAGCAATAATTTTTACTTTTTTCTATAATAAATATCCCCAAAAAATATATAAAAAAAAAGAATTTCTGTCTCAGTTTAGGCCGATACGTATTCTTCTACATATTTTTGGTTAAAAAAAAAACCGCAATAAGTGTATATTGATTGGTTTGCGCAAAAGTCTACAAAATAGGGGATAGATTTATGGCATTTTTATTTATTTATTTTTTTTTGTAGTAATGACGGCGACCGGTGATTTTTATCGCGACTGCGACATTATGGCGGACACATCGGACACTTTTGACACTATTTTGGGACCATTGTCATTTATACAGTGATCAGTGCTATAAAAATGCACTTACTGTGTAAATGACACTGGCACGGAAGGGGTTAAACACTAGGGGGCAATCAAGAGGTTAAGTGTGTCCTAGGGAGTGATTCTAACTGTGGGGGGGGGATTGTCTCAGTACAACATGACAGCGATCACTGGGAGCAGTAGATCCCTGTCATGTCACTAGGCAGAATAGGAAAATGCCTTGTTTACATAGGCATCTGCCCGTTCTATAAACAAAAAAAAAGTCAGTGCTACTACCCATACATCACATAGAAAGCAGAGCTCCCAGGTGCTTGATCCACAGTCGCTGGCTAAGTAGGGAAATGAGGAAAAGATGATCCGCACTCCAGTAATTGCTCTTAAAAGTGTAATATTTATTGACAAGCCACAGTGACCAAACGCAAATGAGAACAGTTGACGCATTTCAGCCCATAAGGCCTTAGTCATAACCTCTCCCCCCCGTTCTGCCGCTCCGTGACATGATCGGGGGACACCGGCGGACAGCGAGTCCGTGGGACCCGCAGGCACGATCACGGAGTACACGGTGCGCGCGCCCACAATGCCGCGTCTTAAAGGGGACGTACCTGTACGCCCATTTGCACAGCTGTGCCATTGTGCTGGTTCGGCAAGCAGTTAAAAAAATAAAATTAAAAAATAACAAACATGTTATACTTACCTGGTCTGTGCAGTTGGATTTGCACAGAGCAGCCCGGATCCTCCATTTCTCGGGTCCCTCTTTGCTGCTCCTGGCCCCTCCCTCCTGAAGAGTGCCCCCACAGGAAGCAGCTTGCTATGGTGGCAGCTGAGCTGCAGCTCCGTGTGTCCATTCAGACACTGAGCTGCCATTTGGCCCCGCCCCCTCTCTCTCTTGATTGTCTAACTTTATTATTATTATTATACAAGATTTATATAGCGCCAACAGTTTACGCAGCGCTTTACAATGTATAAGGGGGACAACACAATTACAGTACAGTTCAATACTAAAGGTACAGGAGGGCCCTGCTCATAGAGCTTACATTCTAAAGGGAGGGGGTGGTGGTACAAAAGGTAATAGCTGCAAAGAATGATTTGATGGGGGTGGCTCAGGGACAGTTATGTGGGTGTGGGATAGGCTTCCCTGAATAAATGAGTTTTCAGGGATCTCCCAAAGGTACAGGGTAGGGGCTGATCGGACATACTGGGGCAGGGAGTTCCAGAGGATGGGAGAGGCTCTGGAGAAGTCCTGAAGCTGAGCATGGGAGGAGGTAACAAGGGAGCTAGAGAGCAGGAGGTCCTGGGAGGAGCGGAGGGGGCGATTTGGGCGATATCTGCAGATGAGGTTGGTGATGTAGATGGGGGCAATGTTGTGAATGGCCTTGTATGTTGTGGTTAGCATTTTGAATTTTACATGGTGGGGTAGGGGAAGCCAGTGAAGGGATTGGCAGAGACTGACTTTGATTGACAGCCGCAGGAGCCAATGGCGCCACTGCTGTGTCTCAGCCAATCAGGAGGAGAGTCCCGGACATCCGAGGGACTCGTGGACATCGCTGGACAGAGATGCGACTCAGGTAAGTATTAGGGGGGGTTCTGGGGGTGCTACTACACACAGAAGGCTTTTTATCCTAATGCATAGAATGCATTGAGATAAAAAAAAAAAAAGTTTGCCTTTACAACTTCTTTAAGCAATAAAATCTGGAAGCTGATTGGTTTCTCTGCAGAGCTGCACCAGATTTTGCACTCTCCAGCTTTAGGAATTAACCCCCATTGTTAGTAACCCTGCACCAGCAGGCCTAATGATCATTGTAGTAACGCAGCGTTGCAATGGTGAAGGGTCTGTAAAATTTCTGTTGATGATTTTTGGGCAATTGTAAAAAGAAAAATTGGAATTGTGAGTTAGCGTCCCATCGTGTTGCAAATTTACAGTAGTTTCTGCATCTTCTAATTTCTAAACCCCCCCTTACCTGTCTACCATCCGTCCCCTTATTATCATAGTAACAATATTTCCTAGATCAAAGGCTGGTGGAAGGATGAAAGAGCATTGCATTATGCAAAACATGATATAAATAGTAAGAGCGTCATATCTCCTCACTTTCATTTGAACCTCTACTTGCTGGAATTAGCGTTTTCCCCCAAAAATGTCAGTTGTAATTTATATCTGGCCGTAAGCAAACTGAGAAGATAAACAGTCCTGGTGATAAGACAGGTCCACCTACAGCTCCAATATTGCCACCTGTAAAAGTGCCTATCTACGTCCAGTTCAGGAATTCTTTATTGAGCATAAATCTGACATCAAAGGAAATCCATTCTGTTTAATGAGTTCACTTTCTTTCATCAGCTTGCTGTCCGCAGAATTGATCGTATTAAGTAATGAGCAGCGCTTTGCTACGTGCAGGCGACACAGCTACGTGTGGACCTTTTAAAGGAGAACTTTCAGAAATTTTTACAAGTTTGCAAAAATATTTTCCTTTGAGCTAGCACGCAATATAACCTCCACCACTCCAAATAGTAGAGCCATGCGAGGCAAGATCGAATACAGTGCCTTGAAAAAGTATTCATACCCCTTGACATTTTTCACATTTTGTCATGTTACAACCAAAAACATAAATGTATTTTATTGGGATTTTATGTGATAGACCAACACAAAGTGGCACATAATTGTGAAGTGGAGGGAAAATGATAAATGGTTTTCAAATGTTTTTACAAATAAATATGTGAAAAGTGTGGGGTACATTTGTATAGCGCCCCCCGGAGTCAATACTTTGTAGAACCACCTTTCACTGCAATTACAGCTGCAAGTCTTTTTGGGGATGTCTCTACCAGCTTTGCACATCTAGAGAGGGACATTTTTGCCCATTCTTCTTTGCAAAATAGCTCAAGCTCTGTCAGATTGGATGGAGAACGTCTGTGAACAGCAATTTTCACATTATGCCACAGATTCTCAATTGGATTTAGGTCTGGACTTTGACTGGGCCATTCTAACACATGAATTTGCTTTGATCTAAACCTTTCCATTGTAGCTCTGGCTGTATGTTTCGGGTCGTTGTCCTGCTGGAAGGTGAACCTCTGCCCCAGTCTCAAGTCTTTTGCAGACTCTAACAGGTTTTATTTTAAGATTGCCCTGTATTTGGCTTCATCCATCTTCTCATCAACTCTGACCAGCTTCCCTGTCCCTGCTGAAGAAAAGCATCCTCACAACATGATGCTGCCACCACCATGTTTCACGGTGGGGATGGTGTGTTCAGGGTAATGTGCAGTGTTAGTTTTTCACCACACATAGCGTTTTGCTTTTAGGCCATAAAGTAAAATTTTGGTCTCATCTGACCAGAGCACCTTCTTCCACATGTTTGCTGTGTCCCCCACATGGCTTTTCACAAACTGCAAATGGGACCTCTTATGGCTTTCTTTCAACAATAGCTTTCTTCTTGACACTCTTCCAGAAAAGGTCAGATTTGTGGACAGATTCTCCCACCTGAGCTGTGGGCCTCTTGGCTGCTTCTCTGATGAATGCTCTCCTTGCCCGGCCTGTCAGTTTAGGTGGACGGCCATGTCTTGGTAGGTTTGCAGTTGTGCCATACTCTTTCCATTTTCGGATGATGGATTGAACAGAGCTCTGTGAGATGTTCAAAGCTTGGGATATTTTTTCATAACCTAACCCTGCTTTATACTTCTCCACAACTTTTTCCCTGACCTGTCTGGTGTGTTCCTTGGCCTTCATGATGCTGTTTTTTCACTAAGGTTCTCTAACAAACCTCTGAGGGCTTCACAGAACAGCTGTATTTATCCTGAGATTAAATTACACACAGGTGGATTCTATTTACTATTTAGGTGACGTCGGAAGGCAATTGGCTCCACTAGATTTTAGTTAGGGGTATCAGAGTAAAGGGGGCTGAATAAAAATGCACACCACACTTTTCAAATATTTATTTGTAAAAAATGTTGAAAAGCATTTATCATTTTCCTTCTTCACAATTATGTGTCACTTTGTGTTGGTCTATCACATAAAATTCCAATAAAATACATTTACGTTTTTGGTTGTAACATGACAGAATGTGGAAAATTTCAAGGGGTGTGAATACTTTTTCAAGGCGCTGTAATTTACTAGGCGAACTAGGCAGGTGTTTTGGACCTATGCATATAAGGGGGGCTTAGCTACAGGCCTGTATATGCAACTTCTATGTCTTCTTAGGATGATGCTAGTACCTCCACCCCAAACTCGCTCATCCATGTCTTTATGGACCTTGCTTTGTGCACTGGTCCAAATCATTTGGTGGAGGGGGGATTATGGTGTGGGGTTGTTTTTCCGGAGTTGGACTTGGCCCCTTAGCTCCTGTGAAGGGAACACTTAAGGCGTCAGCATACGAAGACATTTTGGGCAATTTTATGCTCCCAACTTTGTGGGAACGGTTTGGGGATGGCCCCTTCCTGTTCCAACATGACTGCACACCAGTGCACAAAGCAAGGTCCATAAAGACATGGATGAGTGAGTTTGGAGTGGAGGAAATTGACTGGCCTGCACAGAGTCCTGACGTCAACCGTTATAGAACACCTTTGGGCTGAATTAGAGCGGAGACTGCAAGTCAGGCCTTCTCGTCCACATCAGTGCCGGACCTCACAATATCGCTTCTGGAAGAATGGTCAAACATTTCTATAGACACACTCCTAAACCTTGTGGACAGCCTTTTTAGAAGAGTTGAAGCTGTTATAGCTGCAAGGGTGGGCCAACTCAGTATTGAACCCTATGGACTAAGCCTGGGATGCCTTTAAAGTTTAAGTGCGTGTAAAGGCAGTCGTCTCAATACTTTTGACAATATATTGTATACATTGATAAATCGCCCCCACCCTAAAGTACCTTCTCCCCATGTTGATAAGGACAAGGCCTCTTCTCAACAACCTGGGGTGGTGGTTATGGGGGTCTGCGGGCAGGAGGCTTATGGGAATCTGGAAGCCCCCTTTAACAAGGAGGCCCCCAAATCCCGGCTCACCCCCCTATGTGAATGATGATGGGGGCTGCTGCCACCCTCCGAACTGAAAAAGAAAAAACAAACGCTTCGCCATTAACTAAGGCAAACCTCCAAATGCCTGGCTTGCCATTTGACAGTTCTTATATATGTAAGGGTGGGGCCACCTGGCAACGTCACCTGGTGGCACCGCCCCCTTGTGACATCACCGAACCAGTATGCACCAGTCAGTGATGTCACAAGGGGGTGGAGCCACCAGGTGACGTCGCCAAGTCGCTCCACCCCTTACCTATATAAGAACTATCAAACGGCAAGCTAGGCATTCGGTGGTTTAACTTAGTTGATGGCGGAGCATTTTTTTTTCTTTTTGTTGGGTCGGCGGGCGTCGAGACTGATGATGGATCTGCATCGGGGAACATTGTTTTTTTATTTTTTAATAAAGAAATGATCAAAAACTGCCTGTGTTTTTATTATTTCTTAACACTTTTTACTTTGTACCCTATACTCATTCATATGGGGGGGAGGATCTGGGGGTCCCCTTGTTAAAAGGGGCATCCAGAGTCCGATAAGCCCCCCACCCGTAGACCCCCACAACCACCACCCAGGGTTGTCAGGAAGAGGCCCTTGTCCCCATCAACATGTTGAGGGCATGTGGGCTGGTAGGGTTCAGGAGGGGTGCGCTCACTTGCACCCCCCCTTTTCTGGCCTGGATTTTGAGGGGGGCCCACACCATTTTGTTTTTAATTTTGGAGTGGGGTTCCCCTTAAAATCCATACTAGACCCGAAGGGCCTGGTATGGATGGGGGGGACCCCCACGCCATTTTATTTTCACTTGTTTAGTGCCGGCTCTGCGGCCGTCTTCTCCTTAACAACCAGCTGTTCACTGCCCCGCAAAGCGCAGTGCATTGCAGGGCGTTTGACGGGGAGAACACACACCGACCGCCCTGCAAATTAGGGTGTTCGCCTAACGGGCGGACAGGTGATGTTTGGGCCAAACTTTTGCTCGGCCCGAACCATTCGCCCAATTCTGTTAAAGATTTATTTAGGGGAATCAGGACCTCCTTCCTCCTGACGGTGGCTACTCTTGTGAAAAACAAAAGATCTATATAGAACAATCGGAACAATTCTTGATCCTGCTAGTGATCCCTCTAGTGCTGTAAAGATCCTCCTGCTGGTGATCCCTTTAGTGATAACTAAAGATCTATATAGGGGAACCCAGACCTTCTTTGTTCTGCAGGTGATCCCTCTACTGATAACTAAAGATCTGTATAGAGGAATCAGGACCTCCTTCCTCTTGCTGGTGACCCCTCTAGTGATAACTAAAGATCTATATAGAGGAATCAGGACCTCCTTCCTCCTGCTGGTGATCCCTCTAGTGATATAAAGATCTATATAGAGGAATCAGGACCTCCTTCCTCTTGCTGGTGACCCCTCTAGTGATAACTAAAGATCTATATAGAGGAATCAGGACCTCCTTCCACCTGCTGGTGATCCCTCTAGTGATAACTAAAGATCTATATAGGGGAACCCAGACCTCCTTTGTTCTTCAGGTGATCACTCTAGTGATAACTAAAGATCTATATAGAGGAATCAGGATCTCTTTCCTCCTCCTGGTGATCCCTCTAGTGATATAAAGATCTATTATAGAGGAATCAGGATTTCCTTCCCCCTGCTGGTGATCCCCCTAGTGATAACAAAAGATCTATATAGGGGAACCTGGACCTCCTTTGTCCTGCTGGTGATCCTTCTAGTGATAAAAATTATCTATATAGAAGAATCAGGACCTCCTTTGTCCTGCCAATGATCTCTCTAGTGATATACCTCAGAATGTTATCTGCTTTTCCCATTACTTGACCACACTGCTTACTCATTTTGCAATACATTTTTTTTCCTGTAGCTCTGACCAACACTGCACCCCCAACATTGTACTCTGTCATAGAATTATTTTTCCCCTAGTTTATTAATTTGCATTTAGAAACATTGAACTGCAGGTAACAATCCAAGTTTACGGGTTGACCCATTTTCTGAAAACAAGGCATCTTTTACAGATAACCTTTTAATATTTATCATTGTGCATTAAGCAGACCTGGGTGGAGTCTGGCCAGGTAGGAGATGAAATTCAGTTTATGTCTGAAGAGCATCTGTGTAGGGCGACTGCTTTGCCTTTGGCTATATAAATGTGTTTGTCTTGTGCTTTTGTGTATTTGGTAAGGTAATACTCCATGCTGCATTGCCCTCTAAATCCTCATTCTTACTGCCGATGATAAAATTCGCCACGTCGCTATAAATGTTTATGAGCTATGTATAAACTAGGCTGCCTGAATCGATTGAGACCTATGCATATTAAAGCAGAAATATTAGCATAAGTCAGTAAGGCCTGTTTATCAAGCCCAGGAAAATGTGTACAGCTGGGAGAACGCATTTTCATTTATTTAGTGCTTCTTTCTTGGGAAAACGAGAAAAAGTATTTTTTATTTTTAATGCTTAAGGGTCGAAAATGTGCATAAAGGGAAAGTATAGTGGATTTTCAGTGGCTGCATATTCTGAGTTATTATTGTAGCGTTTACCATAAAGTGAACCTGGCAGGTTAAAATAAAATCAAGATCAAAGTTCCCTGAAAAATAAGAGGTATTATACTCTCCCTTTTGGCGGCCTGTGTGTCTTACCTTCCTTCTATTTCAGTACTGCAGTCTCTATCAATGCCCTCAGTATTAGACACTTCCAGGGAAGTTGGATTGCAGTGTCACCTGCTGTGCGCCATGGTTCCTTCCTGTGACCCTAGACAGGAGTAGTACTGCTGTATGTCCTCTGATATAAAGAGGGCGCTGTTATGTTTCTTCAGGCTGGCAGAAACTCATCATAGGCCATCTTTGGGAGGACAGTGCAGCAAGATTTGGGCAGCCAGTTTGGGATATATATACAGTAATATATATATATATATATATATATATATATATATATATATATATATCATGAGCCTGATATTTTGAAGAGGATATTTTGCACAGGATATTGAAGTGGCAGTAGCAATTATGTAAGTTGGCAGCTAGTGCCACTTGGTATAAAGTAGAAAATCTGCGCTGCCCCAAATCTTGAAATAAAAATGAATATATAAAGAAAGTAGTGAAAAGAATGTATGAAAAAATTACTGAATAAATCAGTAATACATTATGTGATTTATGGTGCAAAAAAACCCCAAAAGATCAAAAATTGGGTGTACAATGGCGTCCCCCCAACATTATGCTGTGCCCCCCCATGTGCCCCCCCCCCATTGAAAAAACATTTTTTTTTTTACAAAAAGGCATTGTCTTTTTGTTTGCATTCGTAGCAGATGCGCCACATCTTACTCGGGCCGCCGCTGGAGTAACACAGTCTTTATTGAGAGGGAGAGTCAGCTCCTGTGGGTTATTCCTCCCCCCTCCCTCTGCTCGCTTACACTGAATAATGCGAGCGCTCACACAACCACGGCCGCCCGATCTGCTCCTTCCCCTGCATCCTCATTGGCAGGGAGAAGAGCGAGTGGCAGGAAGGACTCCACCAGGACTCTCAGTTACTGAAAAAACAGACTGATTTCTCCCATCCTTAGGACAGGAGAACCAGCCTGTAAATTCCAAGAGATGCCAGACCAGCGCTGTCAATAGCAGGGCAGGACAGCAAGGGGGGCTGGGGAACCCCACAGTGGCAGAACAGCAGGGCCCGGTGGCAAGACAACCTTTGCAACCCTGATAGTTCTCCCACTGCTTTGGACCCTTATATTTTCTTGGAATGCTGGTGACATATATCTCTTGTTTTCTGCCACCCTGGGGGTGGGCCCCAATACAGTAGGAAGGGAGCTCACTGCAGAACATGTGAAAGGGCCCATTGTGGGATCATAGTAAAGGGGCCCCAGGATATATATATATATATATATATATATATATATATATATATATATATATATATATAATTGCATTTTATAGTTGCCCCCCTACTTTTTTCTTTGTCCCCCCATGTGCCCCCCCTAAATATGAAAGCTGGAGACGCCACTGTGTGTATATAGTAGTGTGTCAGGTGCTGCAACTTAAATAGCCTGAATATTCAGCTCATAAATTTGTGGAAAGAAATCAAATTGCGCAACCAAAAACACAAAAAAACTGCTACAAATGAAATACTGTGTGTATTCAAGTCCATATGGTGCTTCAATAATATTAGTGATATTAAACAATCCGGGTATAACTTGAAACTTCTGTTGGATCTTTATAGTAAGAGAGGCCGCTTACCGGATCAGGTGGATCTCAAATTATTGAGATCAAACTCACTCAGCAATGGGTCATTCAGCCTGTGAGTATTCCTCCTGGGACTCCTCTAGAGCCGGTATCCCTCCTGATACAGCGATCGGTAATTCTGATGTAACGCTTTTTACAAAAACACTGACAGATCCTCCCGTAGGATCCTCCACATTAAAATATGTTTACCAGATAAGAAGAAAAAGAGGCTTCATGGTGCAGAATCTCCATTTAAAAGATTTATTGCAAGCTTAGGTACTGCCTCAAAAGTGAGTACACCCCTCACATTTTTGTACATATTTTATTATACTTTTCATGTGAGAACACTGAAGAAATGACACTTTGCTACAATGTAAAGTAGTGAGTGTACAGCTTGTATAACAGTGTAAATTTGCTGTCCCCTCAAAATAACTCAACACACAGCCATTAATATCTAATCTGCTGGCAACAAAAGTGAGTATTTACAAAAATGTGAGGAGTGTACTCACTTTTGTGAGATACTGTAGATCTTTATTACATCCAATTAAAATCTCATATTAAAAGAATATCATTTTTACAAGGACTTCAATTCTACCACTTGTCTTCCACTTGGGGGAGTAAAGGATGTATAATATGGTAGTTCTCTGAGATTATGATGTGTAGGTTGACGCGTTTCGTAGAGAAGTCTGCTTCATCAGGACCTCAAATGTCATGTAAATTTCATTTTAGAGTTAATGAGGTAACGCTAAAAACAAAAATACATATAAATCACATATAATATAATGTATCTAGTGTATAGCAGTAATCACGTACATATAAATAATAGAGAACTATCCCCTGAGCGGGGAGAAAGAGGATCAAAAATAGTAAAAATAAAACTGTAAAGTTAAAAAAGAAAAGCTAAGAGGAAAAAAAAATTAAATTCAAAAACGTGTAGCACTATCAAACCATGACCTTAATGATCAAAGTGCAAAAAAACATCTAATATAATGCAATAAAGATGAAAAATGTGAAAAAGGGAAAAAAAATATTATTAATAATAGTACAAATGTCCCAATTCCAGATCCATAAAGTGAACTCAAAATGTGTGCTGCTCCAATGTTCAATTGGTGAAGACACCCAGTGCTCCCCACAGGATAGACAGGGTAAGTATATCTGCTTACCAGATTTGAAGACCCTCCACAGTCTGTATGCGCATTAGTGAGCTTTCACCCCTCTCTACGGGCTCAACCGCATCCACTACCCAGCCTGCTTAATTGGATTCCACAGGTGTATATTCCACAGCTATCATCAGTTAAGGAAACTCCAGAGTCCGGTCACACATTCAGCATATGAAAAAGGAAGATAAACTCATTGCACAACATTCATTTTAAAAGCACACAGGAGTTTATTAAAAGTTGTACTTACAATAAAAACGATAAAATTAGGCTCAAAATGGAAACATTAGTTTGTCCAGCACCCTCCACGAGCGTACGGACGTCACCGCTGCTCCGTGCCTAGCCTGACCTACGTTTCGTCCAATGGGACTTCTTCTGTGAGGCAGTAGAAGTCAGATTTGGGGCCTCCCCTGCAACAAAAATTTTATTTTTGATGAGATACTCCCATAAAGGTATGCAGACTCGGCCACTTTCCTCATTAGAACCCTGCAGGTGCAGCAGCTCATTAATAATTGTAAAAATCACTCCCATGGGCATAGACAAACAAACAGCTATTTCTTCAGAATAACAAAAGGTAGGACCCTGCAACAAAGTTTAGTAAAATCTCTGCAATGTACATAGATCACCCAGAGAGGAATGTTTTTTTTAACTCTTTAAATTCTTTGTTGTATTCAGAGGAGCATTGCAAGTTAACAACAAACCATTTATGAAAAGAAAAAAATGCTGAAAGTAAGTATTTCAAATATGTGATGAATCTGTGCTTTACCTGCAGTTTTTTTTTAAGTTAGTGACAGGGTCTCTTTGGAGAAAAGGCATGTGGTGCTGAAACCCACCACTGACCACTACCAGCACCAAGTCCTAAAACACTTCATCACACATAGTGTTGTATGACAGCGGCCTGCGGGCAATACTGCCGGCCTGGAACTGGCATTGGGTAGGTGAATGCTCCCTAATGCTGAACCTCACCGCTCCTTTGTAAAGGCCTAAAAAATGATCTCAAAGGCTGTTTTGTAAATCGCATTAGCCATAATTGTGCTCTTCATCTGGGGCGGTTTATACTATTATTCAAGTTAATAAAGCACTTGGGGATTTAAAGAGAGCTGGCATGCAAACCACCCTGTATGTTAAATGAGATGTTTTATTATCTATTGACAGAGGAGTAAAAGAGCATACTTCTTCTAAAAGCGAAAATCCATTTAGCAATAGCACCTCCTGAAATCCATTCTATTCATTCCGCAATCAATAGCCCCCAGCTAAACTCGCCCATTGATGTTCTAATGAGCTCTGCAACATCAGCTGAAAGGGGCACTCAACGTGATTTTCTCAATCCCACCTATTACTGAGACCATTATGCCGCGTACACGCGGTCGGACTTTCCCGACGTAAAATGTGCGATCGGAGCTTGTTGTCGGAAATTCCCGACCGTGTGTAGGCTCCATTGGACAGTTTCCATCGGGATTTCTGTTGCACAAAATTTGAGATCTGGTTCTCAAATTTTCCGACAACAAAATCCGTTTGCACAAATTCCGATCGTGTGTACACAATCCCGACATACAAAGTGCCACACATGCTCGGAATCAAGCAGAAGAGCCGCACTGGCTATTGAACTTCATTTTTCTCGGCTCATCGTACGTGTTGTACGTCACCGCGTTCTTGACGTTCGGAAACTCCGACAACTTTGTGTGACCGTGTGTATGCAAGACAAGTTTGAGCCAACATCCTTCTGGAAAAAAATCCATGGATTTTGTTGTTGAATGTCTGATCAATGTCCGATCGTGTGTACGGGGCATTACATGTTGGTCTCTGGGAACCATTACATCCGAAAGACACTATAATAGTAAGAATTTAATGCCAAAGTTTGAGTCTCCACTCTTTTCCACAAGACCACAACAGCTAGACGGCCCCACAATCATTTGTTATTCAATACCATAACTTTGGAAATTCTGATGGATATCCTACCACTGGAGACCACATGAGATCTAAGAAGCCTGCATGTGATCACCACTTCCCCTTGAGAACGTCTACACGTAGGGCGGAGCTTTGGTGCTGACGTCATCGCGCACGCATGCAGGGACAGGCTGCATGGTGTATTGTAATAGTGATTGAATACATTCCCTTGTGAGTATATGGTATTTTGATAAACAGTTTTTATAAAAGGTAATGCACTTTTGAATCCTCTTCACTTTGTGATAACACGGGGCCATTTACAAGAGTGTGGCGGCCTGGCTTCGGATCGCCCTATTGACAACACTAACCATTGGATTCCCAGGAAGTGGAGCTGTGTATATGGTGACTTGATTTGGTGACTGCTGGGCTGAATCTGATTTGAAGCACTTTTGGACCTCTTCAATCCTAAGGGGGGGGGGGCCTTTCGGTAAGCGAATGGAGTTTGTTTTCGGCGATGGAGCACAAGTATCACTAAAGGGTTGGTGGCATTTAGACTGCTGTCACACTGAGGCGCTTTACAGGCGCTACAGTGATAAAAATAGCACCTGCCTAGCGCCTGTAAAGAGCCTCTCCTGTCTCTCCAGTGTGAAAGCCCGAGGGCTTTCACACTGGAACGGTGCGCTTGCAGGACGGTCCAAAAAAGTCCTGCAAACGGCATCTTTGTATCGCTGTAGGAGCGGTGTATACACTGCTCCTAAAGCACCCCTTCCCATTGAAAACAATGGGGCAGCGCCGCCAAACCGCCGGCAAACTCTCGTTGCAGCCAGAGTCGATGCAGGAGAAGAGTTTCCTAGTCAGGGGTCACAAGCCAGAATTGATGCAGGAGAAGAGTTTCCTAGTCAGGGGTCACAAGAAAGGTCGATGCAAGAGAAGAATTTCATAGTCAGGGTTCCCAGACCAGGGTCGATGCAGGAGAAGAGCTTTGTAGTCAGGGATCATAAGCCAGGGTTGACGCAGGAAAAGATTTTCATAGTCAGGGGTCACAAGTAGGGATGAGCCGAACACCCACCTGTTCGGTCCACACCAGAACAGACAAAAAAATTGGGTGAACATACGAATGCCGTTAAAGTCTATGGAACACGATCGTGAAAAATCAAAAGTGTTCATTTTAAAGGCTTATATGCAAGTTGTTGCCATAAAAAGTTTGGGGACCTGGGTTCTGCCCCAGGGGACATGTATTAATGCAAAAAAAAAGTTTTTAAAATAACCGTTTTTTCAGGAGCAAAACGTAATTTAACCACTTCAGCCCCGGACCATTTGGCTGCTAAAAGACCAGAGCACTTTTGCGATTTGGCACTGCGTCACTTTAACTGACAATTGCGTGGTCGTGCGACGTGGCTCCCAAACAAATTTAACGACTTTTTTCCCCACAAATATAGCTTTCTTTTGGTGGAATTTGATCACCTCTGAGGTTTTTATTTTTTGAGCTATAAACAAAAAAATGAGCGTAAATTTAAAAAAAAACGCAATATTTTTTACTTTTTGCTATAATAAATATTCCCAAAAAATATATCAAAAAACATTTTTTTTTTCTCAGTTTAGGCCGATATGTATTCTTCTACATATTTTTGGTAAAAAAAATATCACAATAAGCGTTTATTGATTGGTTTGCGCAAAAGTTCTAGCCTCTACAAAATAGTTTTATGGCATTTTTATTAATATTTTTTTTTTAATAGTAATGGCGGCGATCTTCGATTTTTATCATGACTGCGACATTTTGGAGCTATTTTGGGGCCATTCACATTTATACAGCGATCAGTGCGATTAAAAATGCACTGATTACTATGTAAATGTGACTGGCAGTGAAGGGGTTAACCAGTAGGGGGTTAACCAGCAGGGGTTAAGTGTGTCCTAGGGATGTGTTCTAACTGTGGGGGGGGGATGGGTTACGTGTGGGTCTGGTATGGATATTAAGGGGAACGCCACGCCAAAATTAAAAAAATGGACTGCCCCCCCCCCAAAATCCATATTAGGCCCTTCAGGTCTGGTATGGATTTTAAGGGGAACCCTGCGCCAAATAAAAAAAAAAATGGTGCGGGGGTTTCCCCCAAAATCCATACCAGACCCTTATCTGACCGCGCAACCTGACAGGCCACAGAAAAAAAGGAGGGGGAGACGAGAGAGCGCCCTCCTCCTGAACCGTACCAGGCCACATGCCCTCAATATAGGGAGGGTGCTTTGGGGTACCCCAAAGCACCTTGTCCCCATGTTGATGGGGACAGGGGCCTCATCCCCGCAATCCTTGCCCGGTGGTTGTGGGGGTCTGTGGGCGGGGGGCTTATTAGAATCTCGAAGCCCCCTTTAACAAGGGGGCCCCCAGATTCCGGCCCCCCTATGTGAATGAGTATGGGGTACATTGTACCCCTACCCATTCACCAAAAAAGTGTCAAAAAAGTAAAAACGACAGGAGACAGTTTTTGACAAAACCTTTATTTAAAAAAAAAAGTGTCCCATGATGTAAATCCATCTTCAATCACGGCGCCGACGGTCCCGAGAAAAAACAAATGACGTCAGAAGGGGGTGGGTTCACCCGGTTACGCTGTCACAGCGAAAAGACTACAGTCACCCCCTTGTCCCAAGTTGCTTTGGGGGGACCCTAAAACACCCTCCCCATGTTGAGGGCATGTTGAGAGTTTTTCCGTTTTTTTTTTCCCTTCTGTCGGCGCCATGAGTGAAGATGGATGGACATCGCGGGACACTTTTTTTTTGTCAAAAATTGACTGCTGCCATTTTTACTTTTTGACACTTTTTTAGTGAATGGGTACAGGTACAATGTACCCCTTACCCATTCACATGGGGGGGATCTGGGGGCCCTCTTGTTATAGGGAGCTTCCAGATTCCAATAAGCCCCCAGCCCGCAGACCCCCAAACCACCGGGCAAGGGTTGTGGGGATAAGGCCCTTGTCCCCATCAACATGGGGAGAAGGTGCTTTGGGGGCGCCCCCAAAGCACCCTCCCCATGTTGAGGGCATGTGGCCTGGTACGGTTCAGGGGGGGGGGGGCGCTCTGTCCCCCCCCACCTTTTCCCACGGCCTGCCAGGTTGCATGCTCACATAAGGGTCTGGTATGGATTTTGGGGGGACCCCCACGCCAATTTTTTTTGTTTGCCGCGGGGTTCCTCTTAAAATCCATACCAGACCTGAAGGGCCTGGTATGGATTTTGGGGGGGGGACCCTCATGCCATTTTTTTTATTCTGGCTTGGGGTTCCCCATAAAATCAATACCAGACCTAACGCCATTTTTTTTTACAGTTTGGCACAGGGCTCCCCTTAACCACTTCAATACACTGCGTTATATAAACTACACTGCCTGCATTGAATGAATATAGAGTTTACACTGAATATCTAGTCTATGCTAAATGCAGAGTATATATATATATATATATATATATATATATATATATATATATATATATATATATCAGTGGCAGTGCGTCCATTAAGGGCGCCACCCCCTCTCTTCAGACACCCCCTCTATGACTAATGGATAGATTTCCTAACACTGAACTGACTCTCCGCCAATCAGGTGTGTAGGTCTGTTACCCGTCACCTGATTGGCTGAAAGGACAGGCGCTGCGATTGGACGCCTATCAGGAAGAGGGGAGGAGACACATGTAGGACACAGGAGCTGCTGTCTGACCCGCAGCAAGGTCCCACCGCTCGCCGCCGTCACCCGCATTCCTGACCCACCACCGAGACAGGGTAAGTGCCAGGCAGACGGCGAGTGGGCGGGGGGGGGTCACAGTGCCAGCTTTTGATGGGGCACAGTTTCACTATTTGATGGGCACAATGGTATCATTTGATGGGGCACAGTGGCCGCATTTGATGGGGCACAGTGGCAGCATTTGATGGGCACCGTGGCAGCATTTGATGGAGTACAGTGGCAGCATTTGATGGGCACAGTGGCAGCATTTGATGGGCACAGTGGCAGCGTTTGATGGAGTACAGTGGCAGCATTTGATGGGCACAGTGGCAGCATTTGATGGGCACAGTGGCTGCGTTTGATGGCACAGTGGCTGCAATTGATGGGCACAGTGGCTGTGTTTGATGGCACAGTGGCTGCGTTTGATGGGCACAGTGGCTGTGTTTGATGGCACAGTGGCTGCATTTGATGGGTACAGTGGCTGCATTTGATGGGCACAGTGGCTGCATTTGATGGGCACAGTGGCTGCGTTTGATGGGCACAGTGGCTGTGTTTGATAGGCACAGTGGCTGTGTTTGATGACACAGTGAGGCTGCAATTGATGTTTTTTTTTCAGAATTTTTCAGTTTGTTTGCGCCCCCCCAAAATTTTTGAGCACCAGCCGCCATTGATATATATATACTAGGCTGTATATATAGGTAGCACCCTGATGTTTAGGCAGGGTTGCTCTTAAATTTATTTGCCAAGTGATAGTTATCTTGGCCAATTGCTAGGGGGTCAACTGTCGCTAGGTGGCCGGGTACCTGGTGACGTTAGATAAGACAAGGGCATTGCAAGGACAGATTAGGAGTATATTGGGTATCTCAGGCAGGGATTTTCTAAAGTCCCTTGCCCTGCTGGGAGAACCTATTTATTTGGGTGGAGTCAGGTGATCGGTGTTCTATGCCACCAGGATGGCTGTCTGGGTGGACATGTGTCGTATTGCCCGGGCTGCTAGGCCAGAGACCTGAGGCCTATCCCTGGGGCATCTGGCTGCTAGGCTATCTGAGGGCCTATCCAGAAGCAAGAGAGCAGTGTAGGGTTGGGACTGCAGATTGCAGTCCAACCAGAAGTGACTATTCTGCCACCTAGAGAACCTGTCATGGTCGGAGGTAGAGGGGAAGCTGTCGCCACTAAGGGACCATCCACCTTGTTACCAGGGACCACCGTGAGTAGCTGAAGCAAGTACCAGGGCAGTATTCTCACCAACCGGAGATGGTGAAGAATTGGGAAACTTCAGCAGGTGTCAAGCCAGGGACCCAGCCAGCGGAGGTGACGCTTGCAGAGCAGCCTTGTGTGCCAAGTCAGGGACCGAGAAAGCCAGTGGGGTGACACTTGAAGAGTATCTGTGAGTGCCAAGCTAAGGACCCAGCAGGGACGCGGGGGTGACGCTTGAGGCAGTAACTGTGTGAGAAAATTGGAAGAGCTCGGGAGATCCAGTGGCACAGTGGCAGTGGATCAGCAAGTCTAGTGAGGGACTGGGAGCTCTGTTGAGTGAAGATCTACAAGAAGTGATTGTAGAGGAAGTAAATGAGTTTGTTACAACTTGTGTTAGAAACTGTTATAAGACTGTTGCCATAGGAGACAGTGATCCTACTGGTGCAGATGTGGTGTCTTGCTGGATGCCTTTTCCTGCATGGCTGTCTGCCTATAGAGTCTCAGAGTCTGCAAAATTACCATTACAACTACTAAAGGGTGTCCTGGCCTTAACCCTCTCTCCCACAGTTCTGTTTAAGAGAAAATAAATCTCTGCATTCAAGAAGTGTCTGGTGCCCATGAATCTGTTTTACATTGCACCCACCATGCCTCGTAACCCACTCAGAAGGATGTCAGCTGTCCCTAACTCTGGAGGTCACTGTGAGGCCTAGAGAGGCCCGGGACTTATCTACACATATATCAAATACACTGCCACTAACTAACCTGCCTGCCTAATCTGGCTTAATCTATCTCCGTACACACACTATACACGGCTGCTATGTAAGCAGCCTTATATAGTGTGGGACGTGGACTTAGTCTCCCTGAGCCATGATTGGCCAAAAGCACCCTGCCTTTGGTCAATTATGGCTCTCTCAGCAGAGCGCGCTGTAGTTGGTCAAAGCATGCAGGTCAGGTGCATGCTTAGGCCAATCATCATACAGCAATGCACTGCAATCTCGCGGTGCATTAAGGGGCATTTGGCGATGCTCGAATTTCCCGCAGGTTGGTGAACACCCGATGTTAGAGTCGAACTTACGTTCGATTCAAACATCGAGCTCATCCCTAGTCACAAGCCAGGGTCGATGCAGGAGAAGAGTTTTGTAGTCAGGGGTCATAAGCCAAGGTCGATTCAGGAGAAGAGTTTTGTAGTCAGGGATCACAAGCCAGAGTCGATGCAGGAGAAAGAGTTGCCACCTCATCCCTTTAAACCCGAACACCTTTGAATTACACAGGTTCTGAGGCTAATTAAATGCAGATAAGGCACCAAGTGAGTTTAATTACCACCTTAATCAGCCACAGAAACTGTGTAATTAATATGTGTTCAGGTTTAAAGGGATGAGGTGGCAACCATAGCAGGAGAGGAGTTTTGTAATCAGGGGTCCCAAACCAGTGTAGATGCAGGAGAAGAGTTTTGTAGTTGGGGGTCACAAGCCAAGATCGATTCCAAGTAGAAATAGAGGTAGCTCGAGGCAGTAGATGGGATAATGTGTGGTGCACAATCTGGCAAACAGGAAGTGCAGAGGCATAGCTTAAATCAGGAAGTCCATTGGAGGAGCAAAGAGTTCAAGGTTAGTGACAAACAAGGTTCAAGACAGAATCATCCAAGGAATTGTTCAGAGAACTTTACAGCATTCCAGGTGGCTCAACATAAGAGACATCGCCTGACACAGCCTGAGATCCAGGTTCAATTCCAGAACCTGACAAGTGGTTTTGCTCAGAGCAGCCCCAATCCTCCTCTTTACGGATCCCCTGACGCACTCCTGGCTCCTCCCTTGACAAGCTGCTTGCTATGGGGGCACTGGTGCGTGCTCGCTCCCAAGCTCTGCTCTCTCTCCTCATTGGCTCACTGGCTGTGATTGACAGCGAAGGCTCTCATGCACATTGCTGAATCAAGAGGGGGCTCAGTTGAGTTTTAGGGGACCCAGCAGACAGAAGGTTTTTTACCTTCATGCATAGAATGCATGAAGGTAAAAACCTTGAGCGTTTACAATCACTTTAACAATTGGTTTCTAAGTATATTGCCAAATGGCAGTTTCACCAAAATGCTCTTCATTTCGACAAAATATTAGCAAGGAGAAAGCTCCCAAATCTGCTCATTCCTACTGAGAAAGAGTCCTAAGGACGGAAAATCCTTAAATACCTGGATGCCCACAAATCTTGTTTATTGTTGAATCTCATTTTACAAAAACAGATTTAAATATGTTAAAATATTGCATCTACCAGGAAGATAGAGTTGGGCGTTAATTTCCAAAATACTAGAATCCCATATGTAATCCTACTCTATACCGGAAGGAAGACTAGCTTGTTATCTAGCCCAAAAGTGCTCTCTTAGCTTCCTGAAATTATGCTAAATTTTGTTTTGCTTTGCTAAACTGGAAAAATTATCAACTCATCAGATCTGCCAGCAAACAAACCCGCATGTGACTTTATTTGCATTTATCAAAACATTGGAAATAAACATTCCCACTGCTTTGATTATGCTGATGAAATCTAAAAAGAATCTGGATGTGTTAGATGAATAATACACTTAAATCAGATTGTATCAAATATATTGTTGAAGGGGCACCAGGGCCACTGATAAGGCAGTACTGCCGGGCCTCTTGTTCCGGGCCCCATCAGTTCAAAAGGGGGGCCCAGGCATCTGCCAAGCAAGAGGGCCGACAGTACTTCCTTATTACTGACACTTGTGACCCCAGTGCAGCGCAATTTGCTTCTACTCCTCTTTCTCTCTCTGGCTGAATTGCAGGGGCATTGGTCTTGGGATCTGTGGCCCCTTCCATCAGCTAAGTAGTGAAAAAAAGTCCTGGACAGCCGCATCAGATTTTTGTTTATCCTTTATTGAATGAAGATCATCAAAAATACATATCACAACAGAAAAATGCAGGAAAGTTGATGCGTTTCACACTGTAGTCAGTGCTTAATCTTAAGCACTGACTACAGTGTGAAACGCGTCAGTTTCCTGCATTTTTCTGCTGTGATATGTATTTTTGATGATCTTCATTCAATAAAGGATAAACAAAAATCTTTCTGAGTGCGGCTGTCCAGGACTTTTTCTCACTACTTCATTGTACAAGCATTGCCGACACCTGTTGCTTCCAGTGGGGAGGAGATGTTTGCTCCTAATTGACCCTCCTAGAGCCGTGATACCTCACTTTCCCTTCCACCAGCTGTTGGGCCCCCCTATGTACCTCCCTTCCCCTACAGCTCTGCTGACTTCCCTCCTCTCTTTTTCTGCAGGCTGCTGCAGGCGCACAGGGGAATCCATTTCAGGATGAACAGCAGAGGAGGGGTGGTAAATATTTCCCAGCACCTCCCCTTCCTGAATGAGCATAGCAGTGAGTAATCGGTACCGATCTCTCATGTGTCCATTCATTGTGTTTACTATACTTCAGTTTGTGAGTGAACAGGTCGTGTGCACCTCTCTTGTGTGTATGCCGCCCCTGTTACCTGGGGGGGAGGGTGCGTTGCTGCAACCTGTCACCTCCGGGGGTTGAGGGACTGTGAAGCCTGTTCTCCCTCCTCCCTCCCCTTCTCCTCCTTCTCCTCCATAGGTAATGTGACCACAGAGAGGGAAGGGAGTAGTAGTGCTGGAAGAAAGAGAGTGGGCACCCTCTGGTGGGGGGAGGATGACAGTGCATATTATGTTGGCTCGCTCGCCCGCTGCCCACCGCAGCACCCCTGCTCTATGGGACTCCATGATGATAGCAGGAAGCAAAGCAAACTCTACCTGCTGGAATAATTCTCAGTTAAAAGTGCTACGCTGAGCTTTTAAGACAGACTCATCTTACCATAAATAATATGCAATACTATGCCAAAACAATCAAGCTGTTCGATAAAAATTAAAACAAAATGTGATCCAAAACTTAATTGATTTACAACACTAAAATTAAGTTTTGGATCACATTTTGATTTAATTTTTATCACATAACTAGATTATTTTGGCATAAAATTATTTCATCGTTTATCAAGCTGCTTCTCACACTACGATTTATTCACTAGCCGTGGAATTTGTTGTTGATCTGCTTTCACCAACTCTTGGCATTGTTGACCCCCTATATTAAGAAGCAGGACACATGCATGAGGCTTTTATTTTATTTTTTGGTTGAATAATAATGATTTGATTTGTTTTCTTTTTTTAATGCGCAGTAAAAAAATTGTGGAGAATAATTACTTGGCTATGTGTTTTACTTCAAATGACAGTTTGGGAGTAGGCAGGTACATTTAAAAAATACAATGTAAAATTAAAGTGGGGTTCCACCCAAAAAAAAAAAAAACTACATGAAAAATCCTAAAAAAAAATACAAAAAAAATTTGGATATTTTATTTTTTACTTACCTCTAAATGCCTGTTGCTAGGGGGTCCCTCGTAGTCTGCCTCTTCCAGTGCCTGGGCTGGTGACATCACTTCCCCCTCGGCACAGGAAGGGCTCAGCTCTGCTCCCTCCCTCCTGTCAATCATCTGGGACCCATTACAAGTCCCAGGTGACTGAGCGGCCAATCACGGCGCGCGGCGGCGCTCACGCATGCGCAGTGGGTGCCCGGATGTGAAGCCACAGCCCGGCGCCCACAGTTGCAATGCTGGTGCCACTGAACTGAGGGGGAGACGAGCGGGGCTTCGATCCCCCGCATCTCTGGACCCTGGGACAGGTAAGTGTCCAATTAAAAGTCAGCAGCTGCAGTATTTGTAGCTGCTGACTTTTAATTTTTTTTTTTTTACTGGCCCTCCTTTTTAACAAGGGACACCAACATAGTTGTATCTTTGATATAAAAAACTACGGGATAATGGTGTTGTGGTAACTTGCCCAAAAAAATAAAAAAACATAATAATATTATTCTTGATATCACTAGAAAAAAAAAAGCCTTTTTAAATACGTTTGGCAGAACTCCATCAGTATCACCAGTAAAGCAGCTTCATTATTATCCCATTAAAGAAGAAGAGAATTATGCGCTGCATTTCGAGATTTCATAATTTGCCACGTCCTGAATGTTAATTCTCCATTACGAACGCTAGTGTACTTGACTAACCTCTTCTGGCTCGTCATTGCTTCCGAGCATGCGTGTTTGTATTTTGGACTTTTGTCTGACCGACTTGTGTACACATGCTCGGATTTTCTGCCAACAGCCTGTCGTCACACATTTCCCATCGGAAAATCCGATCGTGTGTACGCGGCTTAAGGTAGAGTCAGTGAGTGATACCATCCACTAGCATCCATCTATAGTTAAGCCGCGTACACACGATCGGATTTTCCGTCGGGAATTGTGTGATGACAGGCTGTTGGCAGAAAATCGGACAGTACGCTAGATATCAAAAAGACCAGGGGCTTCAGCCCGAAGTCCGAGCCCGGCACCTGGGGGGGTGTTACCTACCTGACGCAAACTGACCTACCTGACACACACTCACCTACCTGCATACACTGACCTACCTGACACACACTCACCTACCTGCATACACTGACCTACCTGACACACACTCACCTACCTGCATACACTGACCTACCTGACACACACTCACCTACCTGACATACACTGACCATTACACTCACCTACCTGACATACACTGACCTACCTGACATACACTGACCATTACACTCACCTACCTGCATACACTGACCTACCTGACACACACTCACCTACCTGACATACACTGACCATTACACTCACCTACCTGACACACACTGACCTACCTGACATACACTGACCATTACACTCACCTACCTGACATACACTGACCTACCTGACATACACTGACCTACTTGACACACACACTGACCTACCTGACATACACTGACCCACACTGACCTATCTGACATACACTGACCCACACTGACCTATCTGACATACACTGACCCACACTGACCTACTTGACATACACACTGACCTACCTGGCATACACTGACCTACCTGACATACACTGATCCACACTGACCCACCTGACATACCCTGACCCACACTGACCTACTTGACATACACTGACCTACCTGACATACACGGCATACACTGAGCTACCTGACATATACTGACCCACACTGACACGCACTGACCGACCTGACCAGACTTCAGGTGATGTGACCTCCTCCTGCAGCTCAGCCATAGTGTGCGGCACGCCCATCGCAGTAGAGTAGACAATAGGCACTCTAGGCAGCCAGAGCCATGACAAGACAGGAGAGGAGAGCTGCCCGCCCGAGGGCCGAGTGGGGATCTTCACACAGTGGCGCGGTGGCTGCATTGTAATTCCCGCATTCTGGAGCCTGTAGCGCCTATGATGGACGTCACATGTCCCGCGGTCCCGGCATTGGACCAGGGGGACGTCCATCATAGGCGCTGCAGGCTCCAGAAGGTGGGACCTACTATATCACTCGGCCGTGCTCAGGGTCATAAAGGTCCGCGCTCGGCGGTGGCACTCGGGGCTAATAACAGAACTGTGCATGCCCGAGACCCAGGGCTTTTTGGGGACCCACACGTGGCTCCAGCTCCCCTCAGCCCCCCCTCCTGACGCCACTGCCCACACCCCTCTTTCATCAAGCTTCTGCTTGGAATCCATTATTTGCCTGCAACACAAAAAAAGAAGAGGAGTTACTCTACCAACATGTTACATTTGGAAGACCTATGTAAATTAACCACTTAGGGCCTGGAAGAATTCCCCCCTTAATGAACAGGCTATTTTCTGCATATACGGCACTGCGTCACTTTAACTGACAATTGCGCGGTCGTGCATCGTTACACCCAAACAAAATTGACGTCCTTTTGTTCCCACAAATAGAGCTTTCTTTTGGTGGTATTTGATCACCTCTGCAGGTTTTATTTTTTGTGCTATAAACAAAAAAAATCGACAATTTTGAAAAAAAAACAATATTTTATACTATTTGCTATAATAAATATCCCAAAAAAAGAAATGTAAAAAAAAGAAATTTCTTCCTCAGTTAGGCCTGTATTCTTCTACATATTTTTGGTAAAAAAAAATCCCAATAAACGTATATTGATTGGTTTGTGCAAAAGTTATAGCGTCTACAAAATAGGGAATAGATTTATGGCATTTTTATGATTATTATTTTTTTTTCACTAGTAATGCTGGCGATTTTTATGCGGGACTGCGACATTGCAGCGTACAGATCGGACGCTTTTAACACATTTTTGGGACCGTTGACATTTATACAGCGATCAGTGCTATAAAAATGCACTGATTACTGTGTAGATATCACTGGCAGGGAAGGGGTTAACACTAGGGGGCGAGCAAAGGGCGAAATTTGTTCCTTGCTAGGTGTTTCTAACTGTGTCGGACTGACTGGAGGAGGTGACATATCGCTGTCCCTACTTAGTAGGAACAGATGATCTGTCTCTCCTCTCCTGACAGAATGGGGTATTGTGTGTGTTTGCACATACACATCCCTGTTCTGAATCTCTTGCCCGCGATCGCGGCCGCCGGTCATGCGCATTATGGCCCCCGCCGTGCAGCAGGCGCTCGCTCCTGCTATGGCTGTTTAAAGGGCCAACGTACAGCTATGGCGATTCAGGGGAATGTGCCGTGGTTAAAGCATGGTTAAAGCGGTTGTATACCCGGCTTGGTGATTTTTATCTGCAGGTAAGCCCATAATAAGGATTATCTGTAGGTAAAATGAATATCTCCTAAACCTGTATGTTTTAGGAGATATTCACCCTTCATGCAGCGGCGCATGCTCTCCGAAGGTCCGGCGTATCATGCCAGAACTTCAGAGCTTGCAGGAACGGAGGGCTCCCAGTGACGTCATCGCGGCTCCGGGCCACTCACAGCGCCGGAGCCTGCGGACCTAGAAGATATGCAGACCCCTCAGCGGTGACCGGGCATCTCTGTGGGGGGCTTCGTTCTAAGCAATGCAATGCATACTAGCACAATATCCTATTGTCTTTCAGGTTTTTGTTTTTAGCGGTTTACTACTGCTTTATTAAGAGATGCATTACTTTTGGTACAGTCCTTGTATTTCTCCATTAAAGGTGAACTCTAGATATAAAAAAAAAACACAATTCAACTCCATATTCATTAATACATCATTAAATCCATTTTGAAATGCTCCTGAATTTGGCCAGTTATCGGCAATATCTTGAAGTCACCTGTACTGGAGATCTCACAATGGGAGAAGGTAAAGCAGTACAAGATGCCAATACGTTATGTTGCAGTGCTCATATGCTAACAAGAAACATGGAGAGAGCAGAGTGGTAGGGAGATACAGTAAGTCACAGGCTGGGGAAGCCAAAGACCTGTATGTGTTGCATAACTGCTAGACATGTGCAATTCGTTCAGCTCCAAATTCATTTTTTGACGAAATTCGACAAATTTGTTAATTCGGAAATATTCGAATTAACGAAAACCTGTTTAACAAATTTTTCCGGAAATTCGTATATTCGAAAACTCGTAAATTTGTAAATTTATAAATTCGAAAATTCAGAAATTAAAATATCCAAAAATAAGAATGAAAATCCGAAAATTCTAAAGAACGAAAATCCGAAAATAAGAACGAAAATCCAAAAATGTGAAAATCCGAAATAACTAACTAATAATAATAACTATTACTTACTATTAATTTATAGGTATTGGAATTTCCTAAATTTGGCTCTTAGTGAATATGAATTTATCCATAGTTATGAATTATCCGAAATAACAAATGCTGTATCTAAATGAATGGAATGTAACATATTAATAATAATATATAATAATAATATATTATCATTAATTCATTATGTTCCATTCATTTAGAATTAATAATAATACATAATAATAAACAATAATAATAATAATAATAATAAGAAGAAGAAGAAGAAGAAGAAGAAGAAGAAGAAGAAATTTATTTATTTATTATTATTTTGTTACATTCCATTCATTTACATGCAGCTTTCATTATTTCAAATCATTCATAACTTTGGATAAATTTGTATTTGTTACATTCATAAACAGCCAAATTTGAAAGGAAATTCCAATACCTATAATTTATTAGTTAGTTATTATTAGTTATTTCGGATTTTTAAATTTGATTCATAATAAATAATAATAATAATATATTTATTATTATTAATTTATTATGTTCCATTCATTTAGATGCGGCATTCGTTATTTCGAATAATTTGTAACTTTGAATAAATTCGTATTCGTTATGTTCATAAACAGCCAAATTTGGAAGGAAATTCCAATACCTATAATATAATAGTTAGTTATTATTAGTTAAGTTATTATTTCAGATTTTTGAATTTTCGGATTTTAGAATTTTTGGATTTATGAATTGACGAATTTCCCCATTTCCAAATTTTAGAATTTATGCATTTCCGAATTTTCGAATTCACGAATTGACAAATTTTAGAATTTATGAATTTTAGATTTTCCGCGTTTCCGAATTTACGATTTTTTTCATTTACGAATTTACGATTTTACGAATTTACCAATTTACCAATTTTCGAATTTACCGATCTGTGGATTTTCAAAGTTACAAATTTTCTAATTTACGAAATTACGAATACTGCATCTAAACGAATGGAATATAACGAATTCAAATTTTTTCGAAGTTACAAATTTATTCTAAATAACGAACTTTGATCATAATGATTGACCTGAAAAACGAAAAAAAAAAACCCAAAATAATAACGAATGAAACAAAAACAAACAAATTTTGTCTAATAACTGCAAAAAATCAGGCCATCTTTCCTGCCAGACAGAGCTGTCCCACGTGGCAGAGCTGTATAAATTTTAGGACTGCTTGGACAGAAATGCAAATCCTTTGGCAGGTAAAGCTGCTCCAATGCATATATTTCATCCTTGTGTTTATCTGGAGTTCATCTTTAAATTCAGCCTTTTGCACAGCTGCTTCCTGGCAACCGACAACCTGACATCGGCAAAGACTTTTCATCGCTCTCCCCATTATTGATCATGATGGCGGATGACACTCCGCCATATTTCTGGCAATCGTGACGGAGTAATGAAGTGCATTTTATCCGAGGCTGATGCCATCATCATTTTCTATTACGGCTTCCTTGAAGTTGCAAATTTTCCTCTGCGGATGATGATTTATGGTCTATCATTTGCTCTTAATGTTCTGCTGGCTCGCTGTCTGCCAACATTTCGTAATTAAATTGAAAGAGGGTTCCAGAAAGTGTGGAGAAATGTATAGCTTGTTTTTTTCCCCCCTTGCAAAATCATTTCAGAATCCAGGAGCTGTAACGGACCGTGCCGCTGAGCTTACTCTAGAAGTTAATTTGTCGTCGCTCGTGTCAATGGCGGGTTTTTTTTTTTTCTTTTTTGCTGTCGGTTATATTAAACCCATCCCTCATGCTAGCGAACATCTTGTCCTTGCAAGGGCCCCGTGCGTGCCACCACTGTGCACATTTCCATCTGTATCATAAGAATCCGGTTTATTGATGAGCGTCTTACGGATGCTCCATTGTCAGGGTCGTCTTATTACGGAATTTGTCAAAGCGCAATGATGGTGTCAGGGATTGCAACGCTTTATGTGTCAGCAAAAAAGCTGTTCGGGAGTTAAGAGAAACAAATGACTGCTATAATTTTAGAACAGATTATGACTAGATGACTCATGTGCACCAAGCTTAAAGTGGAGATGTCATCTCTGCGGAAAAAAAAAAAACATATTGATATCCAGAATAATAATTCAGTAATGATATTGTCTGAGCTACCTGTTGAATTGTAGTTTTCCAGCTGAGTCTGATATCATTTTTTCATGTTAAGTGCATATGGTGTATGCGGGGCTGGGACGGGGGGGGGGGGGCAGGAGGGGCGGCTGCCCTGGGCACTGTGGTATCATGTGAGGTGGGGGGGCACCACAAGAAGATTGGGAGATAGGAGATTTGTGTTGAGAAGGGGAATTTGGTTGGCAGCAGGGGGTGAGAACTGTTCTAGGAGGGCAAGTTTGTGCAGGTGTGCTAGGGGTGGTCATTTGGGGGACCTGTGTTGGGAGGGGGGATGGGGGGGTTGTGCTATAAAAGTAATATGGTAGAGGGGAAATATTTTTTTTTGGGGGGGGGGGATTTGTGCTCGTAGGGATGATTGGGGGGTATATGTGCTAATTGGGGAAATTTGTGGGGGGATATGTGCTAGTATGTGGGGATTGGAGGAGGGTAGATTATGTTGGAAGGGGAGGATTTGGAATGGGGTGAGAGGACTTGTGCTTGGAGGGGAAATTTGAGGGATAGAGGATTTGTGCTAGGAGGGAGAAATATTTTTTTGGGGGGGGATTTGTGTTGGGGGCATATGCGAAGAGAGAAAAATTGAGCTGGGTGGGGGCAAAGATTTGTGCTGGGAGGGGGGATTTCAGCAGAGGGGCAGATTTGTACTGGGAGGGGGAATTTATTTTTGAGCATGCAGATTAGATCTCAATTTCTTTTTGGGGACAGAGGATTTTTTGCTGACACATAATGCTCCTACATCTTGGGGGAGGGGGGTGGGCGCTATTTGGTATGTTTGCCCTGGGCTCTAGATGACCTTGTCCCAGCACTAGGTGTACAGTACGTAGAATTTAGTAACACTTCCAGTTGGTAATGAAAAATATTTTTTTTATGGTTTACTAATGAATAAATGATAATACAGGATCTCAGCTTAATAGTGGCTGCTTCTATTGCTGATCCAATTTTTTTGGCTGCTTTGGTTTGGATCCAGTAATTTATAGCAATATTACTCTTTACCAACTGCAGCCGCTGCCCTGACCTGGTGCAATACTATCCTTGGGAAACCTATTGTCAATGTGCTATTAAACGGGTGTCAGCTGGTGACCTTAGTGGCCCTCTCAGCCCAAGATTGGCGTTGACCTCTATGTATGGGTATTTACCGGGAAGCGGCGACATATTTCCTCCCTGGTTTTCAACTTTCTGGGGCTGAGCTTGCTAAAATATGCAACACAGGTGGATTATCCTTGTACCTATATATGAGCATCCCTGAAGAATAATCTCAAAATCCTACTTTCGAAAACGCATTGAATGTCTCAGCATACCCTTTCTTCATGGTCAAGGTTAATTTTGATCAGTAAAGTGTTGTTCATTCATGCAATTTACAGCTGCCTGTTTCATTACTTGTCTTTATCAATTTGTAATAAAAGATATAAACATTTTTAAACTTTGAGTTTCCATAGTCTGCTGTGCCTATAAAAGTCCCCCTGTTTCTTTTAGAGAGTATTTCTTCTATTAAATGATAATATTTAGTGCTTATATGCTAACGTTCGGCTCTTTTTATACTAACCAGTTTACTTGCTAGAATTAGTTTGCAGGAAGATGTTGTTGAAGCAAATTGTTTTTCCCCCATCTTCTTGGAATGTCTTGTTGTGCAATAACAAGGGGCAATTACAATCTGCATGTTCTACGGCGAGAGTCTGGGTCATGGTCAAGCTAATCAGATGTTACAAAATAACAGGAATTAACATCTCTTGTAATTTAATAAGTTGCTTGTAAAAATTCTTATATGAATAATTTAATACGTCAACTGTTTATTTTCAAGACGTCCTATTTGGCAACTGTCCAGAAATAAATCATACAAAGCCCTCGGTTTTGGAAGCCCGTCTCCACATCATCCTCCCAGCCGTGCCAGATGCAAGCCAAAAGGAGCCCACCTCTGCTGTGTCCTCTCCAGGCATATCAGGTGCAAGCCATCCTCTAATGCCGCGTACACACGAGTGGACTTTCCGACCGGACTGGTCTGACGGACCGAGTCTGTCGGACAATTCGACTGTGTGGGCTTCATCGGACCTGCACTTTTTCAGTCGAAAATCTGATGGACTTTAGATTTGGAACATGCTTCAAATCTTTCCGACGAACTCGAGTCCTGTCGAAAAATCCGCTCGTCTGTATGCTAGTCCGACGGACGAAAAACCGACGCTAGGGCAGCTATTGGCTACTGGCTATCAACTTCCTTATTTTAGTCCGGTCGTTCGTCATCACGTACGAATCCGTTGGACTTTGGTGTGATTGTGCGTAGGCAAGTCCGGTCATTAGAAAGTCTGTCGAAAGTCCATCATAACTCCATCGAAAGTCCGTCGGAAACACCGTCGGACCTTTGTTGTCCAAAAGTCCGACCGTGTGTACGCGGCATAAGACTTTATTGTCACTGTACAAAATTTAAAAAAATGCAAGGAATTTTCCCATTTCCAGTTTGCATTTCCCAATTGGCGCATGAGTTACCACAACACACACATTGATTAAAAAAATTTATTAATTAGTGCCACTAATGGTAAAATCTATATAAATAATAATCATATTAATAATGCCTGCAATATGTGCACAATATAACATAAAGATGTTTCCCACTGGGACTGTAATGAAAAGCAATAAAAGCATATAATAGGATATATTGAATTTAGAGCTATAGTCAGACAGTCTATAATATAAAAAAATCATAAAATCTATATTACACATTAGTGTCCTTCTCAAAGCTGGCCGCTCAGCTCCTATCTGTCCACAGTGACTCACCTGCTGATGATATCCTGCTCATCAGTCCTGCCTACTTAAGCCGTCCAGCCCAGAGGATCTCTGCCTTTGCCTTGGTCACATCTGTGTTCCTGGCTGACATTCCTTCTGGCTCCAGCTTGTTGTTCTACTACGCTCATCTCTAGCTCCCTGACATTTTGGCTTGTCTGACTATCCATTCCGGTTCAAGAACTCTGGCAATGTTTTGACTACGTTTACTCAGTTTACCTTTTTATTATTATTATTAAACAATTGTGATTTAACTGTACTTCTGTCTCAGTCTGACTCATGGTTTCTGACAATTAGAAAGCCCGTACAGTGTTCAAAATGAGCAATCCCTCTTGATTATGTAGTGATTGAGTGAACAGCACCACCGCACCAGGATAAAAAACTGTTCTTTAGCTTAGTTCTTAAGTTGGAACACCTCTCAGAAATCAGGAGGGTAACCAAATTGGTGATGATTCCCAGCACAAACATTATTTTTTACTACCCTGTGGCAAAATAATATTTAAAAACACTACTATTTACTGAACGTATGTGTATACGAACAAAAGAAATAATGTGCTCACTTGGTTGTTTGCTAACACTGTTATGTGCTTTCCATACCTAGCTTTATGAGTATATTGACCAGTGCTGTGCAGATCCTAGTAACACCATTGCACAAACTGAAAGTGACCAGAACTGACAAGGTGATGCCGATCCCCAGGCCTTAAGGGGGAAATGCTGTGATATCTTAGAATACTGGAGTGTACTGAGTATACAGTGCACTAGCTATGTGAGTGTAACTTTTGAAATATTTCAATAAAGAGCGATTGGTAATAGGTAAAGCACAATGGTGATTTTTTGGTTTTCTTTGTAGCTGAGGAGCTAATTGGAAGACTGTGGTATGTTAAAGCTGTAACTATAAATACAATTTAGAGATAAGAGGTAATGTGAAGGTACATCTGAAGATATCCTGAGGAGAAGTGTGAAGGAACATATGGAGATATCCTGAGGAGAAGTGTGAAGGTACATCGGTAGACATCGGTAGATATCCTGAGGAGAAGTGTGAGGGTGCTTCTGGGAATATCCTGAGGAGAAGTGTGAAGGAACATCTGGAGATATCCTGAGGACAAATGTGAAGGTACATATGGATATATCCCGAGGAGACGTGTGAATGTACATCTGGAGGTATCCTGAGGAGACGTATGACGGTACATCTAAAGGTAATCTGAGGAGAAGTGTGAGGGTACACCTGGAGATACCATTAGGAGATGGCTGTAACCTCCTAAAGGGGAAAGCGCATAGTGACCTATTTACCTTATAGGTCAATTAATTCAGCTGAGAGTAAGGGAAAGGTGATAGAACTCACATGGGATTTTCACACACAAGAGTGAATAGGAGCACTCGAAGGAAGCATGGGAACATGTTTTTTGTTTTTTTGTGAACTCTATTACATTTACATTATTTTGTTATACAGTTTACTATAATAATAAGTGGAAGTTTCACATATTAAGTTGCACATGTTAAGTGGATAAATGACATCTCAGTTATACGTTATTTGAGGTCATTATATTTATTTATTGATGTGGTATGATGGTGATTGCATTTATAAGTGTGACATTTTATGTTTGTCAGTAAATTTGTGGTTGCGCAGCACTTGTCAGTATATTCAGATAATGAGATGAATCCTTCTCTAGATTTAATACTCCGTTAATTCAGCGGGTGTAATAAATGTTTTACAAAGTGGGTACCAACGGTTCTCTGAACCACTGTAATAATCCTTTCAAGGGACTTTTTTTAGCTGTACTTCTGTCATACCAAACAGTAATGGCATACGTGAGCACACTCTCTATTGTACAGCAGTAGAAGGACACTAATAACTTCTTTGTTATTTGTATCTTTTTCAAAGTTCGTAAAAAGTACAGTCGTTTCTGAGCTTTTTTAATTACTACTGCTGTGTGTTCTTCCATGTGGCACCATCTGAGATGTAAATGCCAAGGTATTTAATGAAAGAGACTCTCTCCACGGGATCTCCATTAATTAAGTGATTCAATTGGTCGTCGTCTATTTCTTCTAAAAATGACAACAAGTTCTTTTGTCTTCTTTCTGATAAGTTCCTAGCTGTTTGAGGCAGAGCACAGAACAACATTCCAGACCTTCTCTCTGTAAGCTGTCTCATCATTGTTTTTATTGTGTGAGAGCAGGCAGTGTATATATACTATAAAGTAGAGGAGTGTAAACACAATCCTGTGGAGTACCAGTACTGATGGATTTTTGGCTAAGTTCAAGTGTAGTATCTGCTCTTATCAATTTTCAGGAACAGAACACTGACTCCCCTAGCCAAGGAGTGATCTTTTTCTCCCTGGGTTGATTCTGGGCTGATTTACCAGGCGTGTCCCCAGTTGAAGGCAGGACTCTCCCCAAGTGCTAAGGTCTTTCTAGTAGGGATGGGGCTGCATTTTCAAGGGTTAGGCTGAGAAAAGCTTGCAGTGCTTGTGCCCCTGGAGTGGCAGTCCAGGGATGCCAGAATAAATCACTTTGGGGATACTCACTGAGTTTTTAGTATGGCACCATGGTTACAGCACCCCTGCAAACTTTTTTACACACCTGCCTCATGGGCTGGGACCGGAGGAATCGTTACACCAGCTGGAAGGCCAGCCAATGTTTTGCACATTGGCACCCCAAGCACTTATTGCTTTTTGCACATTTTTTGCACAGCATGCATGTACTTTATTAACTCCCAATTAGTAGGGTGTATGACCCTGGACGTGCCCTGAAAGTCTTGAGGGTGAGGCATGTGGCCTTATTGTCAGATTCTCCTCCCATCATCCTAAATTAGTAGTATTTTCTGGATTATAGGTGTGGAGCTATGCAGATGGCTGCATGAATATTTATACAGTCCTGGCCAATCCCAGGGAACAGGGTCCTGAAGGCATGCTGGGAGTCTGTATGAATTCTCTGAGCACACTGAGCTCTGGGTCTTTTCCTGCAGAGGATCAGTCCAACCTCAGTCCAGGTTTGAGGGCTCCAGGGCAACACTGACATGTGCTTGCTATTCGTGAAGTCTCAGGTAGGCGACCTGAGGGCATGGATTCTGAAGCTAAGGAGAGCTGACTGAGGGGCTGTCTGCTGAAGATCTAGTCTGGTTTCACTGCAGGAAAGTGTTGCTTAGAAGTTGGAAGGAGGCAACCAACTTTCCCTGGACATTTTATGATTATAGGCTGCTGAGAGATTCTAGAGACTTTTTGGCTGCTGCCACCCCTCTTGTGCTAGAGAGTCAGCTGTGTGTTTGGCCAAAGGGCACATTAGTTGGTGTTATGAAGAACTTAGTCTGTCTAGTACTTTTTGAAGGGATTCTGATCTTGGTGCTCTAAAGAAGGAAGCTAGTGTGCTTTTACTACAAGCCAAGTCCACAGTTTGCTATATGTGAGGACTTCTGCTTCAGCTACAGAAAGGAGTCCACTGTCCTCAAACTGTACATAGTTTCTGTTTTTGGAGAATCCCACTCAATTCCCTCAATCCTTTTCCAAAAATAAAAACAACAAAAACAGCATGCCTAGACTGCTTATTGAGAAAAAGTGTGGCTAAGATTGTGTGCCTGGCTGCAGAGTAATCCACTGGGGAAGAACCTGGGCACATTTCCCGCGGATCCTATGGGAGTGAGCGCTGAGTAAAAGTATTTGGTTTGTCTAGATGAGTCGATATTGTGTGAAGAAATGTGTCAATGTAGATCTAAAGAACTACTGGAACTACATACATGTTGATGTTGATCCATCCTAGATGATATGCAGAATATGATACTCTTTAAGGTGAGCTTTTTGAAGCATTTCAGCACAGTGGCTGTTAGGAACCCCCAGGGTCCAGCGGGCTGACATTAAACCTCAGGGTTGGATCCTTTACTTTTAGTGGGTGTGAAGAATAGGGTGCCACTTACTGTTAAAAAAGTTAACAGAGTTTATTATGTCTGAAAGAACGTAGGAATCTACGGGCACAGGATAGCCAAAGAACAGACACAGACTCTGAATTCTACTTACAGACATGCAGGAAAAGGTATCTTTTAGCTAGATTGATACTCTATATTCTTCCAATCAAAAGTAGCTGCAGCACACAATCCCTTGCTCTTCTGAATACTCTCCAGCAAACAAATGTTCACCCCTGGTGCTCCAATTTAGCCTCCAGCTTCACTATTCCCAGGTAAACCCTCCAGCTTGTAGATCCTAAAGCTTGGGTCTTCCTTCTTCAGGCACATGTATCCTCTCCAGGCAGCACCTGGGATTTTGAAAAACAGATGAACACATATTCTCCCGAGGCAAAGCCTGGAAGGCAAGAGAGCTCCCAGAAGGTTACTCTAGCACCTTTCCCCAGCATGACTTTTTAGTGGTTGGACAAAGAGATATATATTCATAACTTGGGCTATTGCCAGGGACACTCCCCAACAGCTAGCTTGAGTGGACAATAACCCAACCTTAGGGGAGAACCTGCAGAAGGAAGAGCTCGCTTTCATGCTGTGGCTGACTACACCCCAGTAGCCTTAAATTTAGAATAGACACACTCTTGCTTAGGACGGGGTCCTCAGAGGTGTAGGTGCTACTGGTCTATAAACATTCAGGCTACAAAGACTTACATTTTTTTGAACAGGGACAATTATGGTCTCTTTGAACCTTGATGGGACAATCAACAGAGGCATTAAAGGATGGAACATGATGAACACTCCTGCCAGTTGGTAAGAAAAGTGCTTGAGCACTTTGTCCAGTATTCTATCTACACCTATAGCCTTGAGGGTGCATCAACACCCTGGAAAACATGCTTCACATGATAAACATGTAGCCTAAGAGCCTGATTACCACTTGCTTCAGCGAATAATAAGTGAGGGGATACAGTAATTCTAGTCCATGCTTGCTGTGTCTCCAAAGAATTGAGATCCTCTGCTAATGAGATGCTGCTGCTGATAATTCCCTCTTGACTGCCTTTGTAGTCAGTTATTTCCTCTATGCCTCTCTCTTACTATTGAAACTGAGCTGTCAAAAAAAAATCCATCAATCCTTTACTTATAGGTTGTCTTTGCTTTTCCAATGGGCTTTTAAGATTGGCCCTGGCAATGATATATCATTCTGTGTTTGCAGGTCTATATGCCTTGTTGCAAGTAAAATTTGCACCTCCCTATCTTTGTATGTTTTTTTTTTTGGTTTTCTTTTGATTAGGTAATATAGATATCTGTCTGAGAACAATCACACTATCTACAAAGCACTTTATATAGAAAAAAATCATTAGACGTATAATACGCCATATTATTTTGTGCAAAAAATATTTCTTCTTAATAAAAATGTTTCTTCTTAATAAACAATTCTGCAGTAATTTTGTGTCTCTCTCTGGCCATATAGCCTAAGGACCGCCTCAGACCGATTATTTAGAGGGGTCACAAAGACAGAAAGATGGTCTGATGCATCTTGATGGGGAGAAAAAACTTTCAGTTTTCCCATCACTTTTTGTCCTAGAGACAATTATCTTGAGAATATTTGCTCCCAAGTCATCTATAGTGGATCATTCTCTCAGCTGTCTGGGTGTACATGCCAAGAAGGGCTCATCCTCACCCAGTCAGCACATCTAAAGCTTGGAAAACTTTATTTTTCTAGTACAACTGCAAAAAGCCCCACCTCTGACTTTTGCCTTTGACACATTTCACCTACCACTATGCTTAACTATTGGACTTCATGGTCTGCTGTTGGCTGTTTTTTTCTGGATGTCCTGACAATTTTGCCAAGGCAAATATAGAGGGTTCTAATTCTTATTTACTCTATAATCTGTATTTATCTACTATATACTCTATACCAGTAGTCTCCAAACAGTGACTTGTGGGCCAGAAGTGGACCTTTTTTCGCCTTTACCTGGCCCTCGGGGCACTATTTCTCCCAAAGATATGAGGTACTATTCTTCCCACTGATACCAACAGTGGGGCCTAATTATTCTACTTACACCAATGATGGGGCACTGTACATTCCACTGACACCAGCAATGGAGCAGCATTCCTTCCACTGACACAATTCATCCCACTAATACCAATGATGGGGCACGTTTTCTCATCCTAATGATACAGGTGCTATGCAATTTTTTTTCTCACACTGACAACGAAGTCTGAGACATCATTTACTCCCACTGATGCCAGGACATTTTCTACTCAAACTGCCAATGTCCAGTCCCCCTGAAGTCTAAAGGACAGTATACTGGCCCTATGTTTATGTTTGGAGACCCCTGCTCTATACTAAAGCTGTTACACTTTGATACACTTTGAAGCCCCATTCACACCATTGCACTGCGTCAACATGCATGTGAAATCTACACATCAAACCATCCCCCCTTTATCAGGATTTAGGAAGTAGATGGACATATTGCTACAGGAATATTGTTGACCAGAACCTTCAAAAGTGTATACTTGTTTAACATAGACCATTGTGAGTATCAGTGGATGTGTGCCAAAATGCAGCGTGCCATTGTGACTTGTATGGTGGTGTTGGGGAAGTGGGTTGGGGGGTTGAACTTTGGTTTCTGAAACTGGAATCCACAAGACAAAGTCATTCAGGAGCGTCACATGTTATCGCCAAGGTCACAAGAACACCATAGCGGTAAAAAAACCTGAAATTGATATTTCTATAACAGGGCAACTCTGCCTCTGAAGATAACTAAAGGCATGCCCTAGCATCACTGGGTGTTGGGTTTTACCACTAATGTAATTTCACGCTTAGTACAGGAACAGGAAGTAATTTTCAAGAGACATCTCAAATTGCATTGGACCATGCAACATGGCCAGAATAGATGCACATGTTGCTTCTAAAATGAACAGGTCTCTTACTTCTAGAGTGGACACCTTACAGGACAAACAAAACGTCACAGCAATTCTGACTTTGCTTGGAAAAGCTTAAGCCTGAATTCTGTGTTTTCATGCCGGTGATTTTATTTTTCTGGTTTGACATTTTGATTTGATGTAAGTAGGACAAATATCCACTGGAAGCGGCTCTCAGTAAATATAATACCCACTCCAAAAAAGAAGCAACGGAATCTGGCTGTTTTTTTTTTTTTTAACTTGGACTATTTTGATCAATGGATGTGCCAGATTTATGTCTACAAGGAGGTTCAAAGTGAACCTGTGCTTTGTCAAAAGCTGGCCATCTGTACATATTCACATTCCTTTCACTGTCTTGCCACTTCCTTTAGCTGCTGGAGACAAAGAGAAAAAAAAACATATATAAGCTCCAAATTGACAGCTAAAAGCTTAGAGAGGGCTGAGGACACTCTCCCTGTCCCTAAGTGACAGTACAATATTACAAGACAGATTTTTTTCAAGTATTGAAGTCAGTGGACATCAAATCAGTGGAGCTAATATGGCTAGACAGGGTCCCACCAGGCCTTGGGGTGAAGACTTCTTAGTTCAATTTTATTTAGTCTTTCAGTTGCAGAGAGTTGGTACTGTTCTTATGAATGGAGGTAAAGACTTCAAGGGGTGATCTCACTCTGGGCAAAAAGTTCTCATTTAGTGGATTCCAGATGCCATTTTTGCTTGTGAAAAAGGAAGGGGAGCATAACAGAACAGGTGAACGGGGTATTAGAGTCAGGTGTGGGTGAAATGGACAAGGCAACTGTGGGGAAGGTTCCGGCCCTTAAATAGAAGTTCAAACCAAACAAGAATTGAGAGTTGGGAATCCCACCAATTCAACACATGGCGGTGCTATCTCCAATGTTAATGGGTGGGTGTGGTCAAACAACAATTGTACCAAAAAAGAAAAGATAAAGGTGTTGACACTACAACTGCTACTGTCTAAGAATATTTTTTTATCATAAAAATCTCAAGCCAAACAATATAAATAGCAAAAAGGATGTAAACCAGTGCAAATAGACCTTTTTCAGTCTGCCCCAAACCATCCATGTACAGCTACTCCCATACCTGCCCACAAGACCGATGTCCCCCAAAAACCCATAAACCCCTCTCCATTCCCCCCAGAGCCCTACCTCAGCTAGGTGTGATGGATGCGCTAAACTAGTGGCTACTATAAGTGAAGAGAACCAAGGCTGAAGGCCAATAATAATACCACAGTGGGCACAGTGAATACACTGAAAGGCTCCTCATTCACAGTGGCCACCGGTCACAGCAGTAGCACAGGACAGGTGCGGTACAGTCCCGCACCTGATCCAGTGCAAATTTCTATAATGGCAGATGGCTGTGATCACTAATGAACAACCTAACTGAGATCCCAGGAAAGAGCCACCTCTAAATCCTGAGAGCCAAGTACGTGTGAATGAATTCTAAGGTGATAGCCAGTCAACTGCAGGACATATGGACCATAAACTAGATGAAAACTGCATAAATGGGCTCAGACTGGAAACTACCTGTAGAAAGTCCAAGTGTAACCCAAAACACAAAAAGTGCACAATGTAGCAAATGCTAGCAGATGTATAATCTAATAAAACACAGCTACAAGCCACTATAGGTAATTGTTGCTCCAAGGATGTAAGGATGGCAAATGCTAGCAAATAGGTTCTGAGGTCCTGAGATTCACAACATGAAATCTTTGGCTATAATGATGTAAAGCTTCATCACTCAGGGGCTGAATGCCTGGAGCACCAGTGCTTGCGAGTGCAGCTGAGTTAGGACAGTCTATATCCCTGACATGCAATAGATATGTGAGGACCCTGATTAGCCAATGCTGGCAGATAAACAGTTAAATTGAGACATTCTATGTGAATGTGTGGAAATCCTCTAAGCATGAAAGTCACCAGGTATGTGTAGCTCTGTATAAGCATTAGATAGTCAAATACCTCCTATGTTCTACCGGAGATAGGCAACTGGGCAGCATCCATCAATCATCTACACATAACTCAGTCCCAGCTACACATGCCTGGCGACTATCATGCTTAGATGATTTCCACACATTCATTGCAAGTCAGGGACTTGCAATGGAACTGTCTCCATTTAACTGCTTATCTGCCAGCATTGGCTAATCAGGATCCTCACATATCCTTTGCATGTCAGGGTGTTTTTGGAAGGAGCTTTGTGCAAATGTGAAAAAGAGAAAGGCCGTCACTAAATTGTTGCACACAATGATGGAAGCTTGCAATTGCCTTAAATGTATTTTCATGATGCATTAACAGTACCCTTGACTGGAAACACCCGAACTCCACAATTTGCAGAGTAGAGTGTCTCTATTCCAAATTTAGTGGGTAGCTAGGCTGTAGCCAACCTGAGCTCAGATGGTATTGTTTTCTGTATTTGTTGAGTTTCCCCTAAGCCTAGGGTACTGTTGAATTAACTGGTTCTGGGGAGTGTTCTCAAGCAAATAGATAAAGCAAATACAATGTTATAGGTTATGAATATATATTTCATTCTGGCCAATCACTAGGAGGTTTATTGCTAGTGGTGTAAGCTGGCAGAAGAAGATACAGTGGAGCCCTTCTAGAAAGGCCTTTTCCTCCTAGGCTTTGACTGGTGAGGATGTATTGCATTTTCTCTCAGGCCTTGTCTGGGGAGGAGGTGAATGATTAAAGCCTTTTCCTCTTGGGCCTGCTCCCCTAGGAAGCCCCTGTTCCAGAGTCAAGTCCCATGAATTGGAAATGGGCCTATGCTAGGCCCTGAAGGACTATTAAAGGGGAGCACCATAGAGAAAAGCATGCACACTCCATGGCTGCTCTCTTAAAAGTACACTATTATAGATTGCCAGGCTTAGCTACCAATCTGTGAGGGGGCTAATGAAACTATAGACACATGAAAATTTGTTGTCGTTTTCATACCATATTCCTTGGTCACTATGCCAATAAAATCAGCAAGGAAAGATTGACATAGTGGATGATGGTCATTCCATCACCACTGGTGGGGTAGTGAGTGTTTCGGGGAAGCTGTAGGCAACCCCCAAAACAGCACAGAAATCCTTCCAAAGATGCCCCAAAATACATAGCAGACCCTTAAGGGTCTGACAGTTCTCTGCTGGACTCTTAAAAAAACAGCACACAGACCCCTGCAAAGGTACCCAAAAAATTCAAAGCAGTTTTTGCATGGTACCCTAGGACAATGCCAACCACCCATGCACCTTGTCTATTAGCCCAGAAAATGGGCAATTTTGATTTGACAAATTTGGCTCCTCTTGATTTCAACTGGGTTTGGATTTAGTATCTGAACTGAACCCTGGGAAGTTTGGCCCATCCCTAGTTATCAGTACAAAGTCTATATAAATACATATCCATTTCTGTGACACTACTTGGCCTTTAAAGTAATTTTTACGTTACTTGAAAATTTATATTCCACATGTTTTATCATATTTATTTAAATATCATGTATATATAAACAATATTGAAAAACCTATATTTTCTCTTCACTAAATGGCTGGTTCTTCTCTAGCTTCAGAGGAAGTTGATTTTTCTAGCATTTGTTTTGAACATGTCTGCATTCCTTTTTACATTTGCACTTGATTTGCTTTAATACAATTTACCAAATCTTTTCCAAGTTTCAAATCTCATTTTATGACATCGTCAGCCTGAGAACAAATCTCAGTTTAGTTCAGCTCTTTACTTTTGCACTTTCTGTCATTTTCTAGCCAAGTTCCTTATTCATCACATTTAATCACCTCCAGTGATGGGCGCTCTGTAATAAAGAAATACGAAAGAGACCGGGAGACGCTGGCTGTGCCAAATCAGCAAAGTCTACTCCCCATTATCCAGAATGATTGAATGTATTACGGCTATTTTGAAGAACCATTTGATATTCACAGCCTTCTGTCCTCTACGCTGGTAACGGAGGCTCTGCTGATAAAGTTAGAAAGAAAGCCATTTGTTGTACTTAGGTAAGCTGTATCTATAGTCAGCTTTCTTTTAGAATAGTTAGACTAGAGTGGGGGTGGGTTATTGCCCCGTCAGGTTCTTTTTTTTTTTTTTATGAATTTTTATTTACATTTTACAAAATACATCAAACATGATAAATAAAAAGTGTCAAGTGATGCACAAACATCATTGGATAACGTATAGATTAAGTTGGCCAACATCCAAAAAAAATTCACAAAGCTATACAATAAATTCATTTTATGTATAAATACAATTCATTTATACATAACCATAAATGAATAGTGTTAAACCGATATGAGCAAAAACATCCCGTTAGTTCAGGGATGAACATACATGTATAAAGGGAACTGAGAAGATTGAATAATAAGGGTACCTATATCTCATACCATGGGTATGTCAGCAAGAGAGGTAACAAAATTACACATCGAATAATGCTTCACATACAAATGCGTAAATTTAGCTTAATCCAGACATTAACTTTTAGCCTTTGGAGTCTTCACAAAGACACATGGATAGTGGGTGCAGAGGGCACTGTAGCTTAAAAGGTGGACACTGGGTGTTAACATGACCATCACAGGATGGGAGTAGTTAACACTCCTAGAGTGAGGGGGTTCGCAGCCCTGAGTGGGTATGGAGTCCAAGATTTTTGGTTTGACCAGAATGTCGATAAGGTGTACCAGGCAGTGAATTGGAAAGTGGTCATAAGTTGTTGTATTTCAGTTGGTGAGAAAGTGTGTTCAATAAACAGTTTCCAGCAGGTAAAGAAGCGCTTGGTGGGACCGAAATTTTGTAGCATAGAGTCCAGTTTTTCCAGATATAAGAGTTTTTTCAGCTCATTCTTTACTGTGGAATAAGATGGAGTGTGGGGAGATGTCCAGGCCCGATCTAGAACTCTTCTGGCTGTCAAAAAACAGAGGTGTATTCATGGGGTCAGTGGCCTAGGTTTCCCTGTGGCTAGAGAAGTTGAGGCAGTGGACGGTGTACAGCTGAACATATATATTAGAGGGTCCTTTGGCAGCTTTATCTTGATGATTCTATAGATATAATGGGAGATTTGATCCCAGAAATCTTGAATTATTGAGCATGTCCAAAATGGGTGGAGTAGAGTCGGTCTGCTAGCATAACACCATGGACAGACAACTAGCGGAGGGTTTAATGGGTCCATTAGAGCGGGTATGAACGCCCTGTGAATGAGCTCAAATTGTTTCCCTCCCCATTCATTTTTTGTATTGACTTTACAGATTTTCCTATATCCCTCTAGGATATTTGAAGTGTCCTCTAATTCCGGAAGATCTTTGGACCAAGCTTTCAGTAGGGATGGGCCCATAGAGGATGTGGTGTGCTGTAATAGTTGAGAATACAGTGTTGAAATGGAGTAGGGTTTTTTTTTACCACCCTGTCCACCACTGGGTGTACCAGCTTGGTTCGCATCCAGCATAGTTGTGTTCTGATGAAGTCCACCATTTTGTAGTAGTGGAAGAAGTGATGAGGGAGTAGGTGATACTGCTGAGAGATCTCCTGAAAGGAACAAACATTGCAAGTGCCTGGATGAAGTAGGGAAGAAGCATGAGTTAACCCCATGGATGTCCAGAGAATGAAAGCTTCATGGTCCAGTCCTTGAGGAAACAAGGGGTTGCCTTGTATCGGTAAGTGGTTAGAGATGGTAGAGGGTGCACCTATAAGCTTGCATATCTCCCTCAGACTATCACAATATCCCAGATCAAAGAGATGTTTCTCAAATATGAGGGTAAGACCTTGAGAGAAGAATTGAGCACTACAGACAGATTGAGGGTGGATACCAAGGCCAATTCTAGAGCATATTTGGAATATGTGGATCTATGCAATAGCCAGTCAACTCCCTGCCTAAGAAAACATGATAGGTTGTATAGTCAGATGTTAGGTAAACCCACTCCTCCCTCGTTTTTTGGAAGATGCAATTTACGAATAGCAATATGAGGCCTCTTGGATCGCCATAGAAAAGCCAGGGCCACGGTGTTTGTAAGGGGTATAGTAGTCTGGCAAATGAAACCATCTTGTAGAGATGGCATCTTCCAAAAAATTAAATGGGAAGGGTCATCCACGTTTCCAGTTCACAAGTAACTTTTTCAAAAATTGGAAAATTAATACGTTGATAGAGAGATAATGGATCACGCCCTAGTCTGATACCTAGGTTATGTATCGTGTAGCTACCAGTAATAGGGAGGAGTGAATCCAGTGTCATGAACGTGTTGGATGTAGTGGAAGAACTTCACTCTTGGTGAAGTGAATGCATAGCCCTGAGCATTGCTGAAAGGTGGAAAAGAGATCCTGAATGATAGGAAGGTCAGTGGACACTGCTGAGGAAAAAAATAGAATGTCATCCATGAAAAGGGCAGTGTGCATTTTGGTGTCACCCAATTGAATGCCCGTGAGAAGTGGATGATTGTTCAGTAACCGAGACGGGGTTTCTATAGCTAAGTTGAGGAGGAGTGGGGAAAGGGGACAACCCTGACGCGTTCCCTTCATTAAGCAGATAGGAGCTGTTATAGTTCCTGAGGTGACCAAACAGGCTGTGGTAGCAGAGTACATTGATTGTATGAGATCCCCTACTGGACCCCGGAACCCAAATTTCCTCAATACCATAAACAATCATTGGAATCTCATATTATCAAAAGCTTCTTCCGCATCAAGTGATAGAATGGCCGTGTCATATTCCAGGTGGTGTTTGGCATGTTCCAAGGCAAGAATGACCTTGCGAATATGTAGAGCGGCCGATCTACCCATAACAAACCCCGCCTGAGCTGGATGTAGGCGTTCGGGGAGGATAGTAGACAACCGGAAAGCAACAACTTTAGATACGATTTTAGCGTAGACATTAATTAGGGATATAGGACGAAAGAGTCGGGTCCTTCCCCTTTTTTGCCAGTAATTTTATGAAGGCCATTGACCCCGTAGGGAGGTAGGGCCCCCCTTCCCAAATGCTGTTAAAGACATGTAATAAAGTTTGTGTAATATAATTTTGGATAATTTTATAGAATTCCACAGAGTATCCATCGAGGGCCTGGTGCTTTATGAGTCGACAAGTGTTTAATGGTGGGGCAGTTTTAGGCTATCAAGTTAGGGTCATTTAACAGGAGGTTTTGTGAGAGAGAAGGTTTGCATCTCTCCTCTCCCTCTTAATACCAATTTCTTCAATTCCGTGATAGCACATGATTGTCTGACTCTTGGCTGGAGGTTGATCTCATTTAATTCAAGCCCACACAGTTTGAAGGGATCCTCGCTGTCATTGTTCTATTCTGTGTCCTCTATTTTAGTGAATACCACCTATCTCCTCTCTAAGTTCAGCAGCTGAATATTCTTCCCAATTGGTTACAAATGAATTTGATATAACTAAGGTGATTCTTACTCTGTCTTTTCCCTATGGTTGCACAATGCCCCTTGGACCTTGGTCTTAGAGGAACTCCTGTACTCTGTATTGATTCAAGTTTTGACTTCTTTGGCATCCGCATCAACTTTACACAGCACTCTTAAATCTCCTGAGGAAGCTCTTTCAGGTGAAACATGTTAAGCAGAAGTGGCTGCATTGTTGTATGAATTGTATGTTATTGTGATAACTTTTATCATTATTAATTTTCAATTTTCATATTAGATAAAATATGTTTTTATCTCATATAATCATGTCGTAAACTCATTTTGGCACCTTTAAAGTCCCGCTCTTTGTGTCCCTATATTTATAGGGGCATTTAACAAGTCCAGCTGGGAAGCCGCAAAAATGGACAGTTTGATAGAGGTGAGTATTGATTCTGCTTTGTCTAAGTCAATGGGATCTTCAGAGTAAAGTTGTTGATAAAAGTCAGTCAGCAGGGAGGTTATTTCTGGTTGTGAGGTCATAAGAATCCTTTTGTTATCCCGCAGTGCCATAAAATGGGTGTGGTAAATCCACGGCAAAGCTTGGCAAGTAACTTGCCAGATTTGTTGTCGAATTTGTGGAGCTGTAGGGAGTGGTAGGATGTCTTAATCTGTTCCTTTTTGTCCGCCCAGAGATCAAAGCAGTGCTTGGCTACTAGCCATGCCTGTCTAGATTCCAGGGAATGGTTCAGAAGTAAATCTGCCTGAGTTTTGAGAAGAGCATCGTTAACCTGACAGTATTGCTCCACTGAGTGTTTTTTAAATTGGGTTGTGTATGAGATGATTTTGCCTCGCAAGACCACTTTACTCACCTCCCAAAATAGATTGGGGTCAGAGGTATACTCTTCATTTGTAATAACAAAGTCATTCCATGCTTTGTATATTGTGAGGTGAAAATCCTTATTATCCTTTAAATAAGATGGGAACCACCATGGAGAAGGGGAGTCACGGGGTTTGAAGTCAGCCACGGTAACCACAATGAGACTGTGATCCGAGATGGCTATTTCTAAAATCTCGGAATCCTGTATAGCTGGAAGCATGGAGGGTGAGCAAAAGAAATAGTCTATACGTGATAGGGTACCATGTGGTAGGGAGTAAAAGGTAAAATCCCTATCAGTGGGATGAGATAGGCGCCAAACATTGACCATATGTAAAAGTGACATAGAATTAGCCAGCACAGTGATAGTGGCAGGTTGTGTAAGAGATAGGACTCGGCTGAGAGCGCGTCGGGGAGGTTATTTGTCTTCACCAACATGAATTACACTATTGAAATCCCCTTCTAGTATATGCAGAGTTTCAGGTGACTGTGAAACCCAAGAGGTGAGGTCCTTGAAAAAGGCAGTTCCTGGGTAGTTGACCGCATAGATGTTGGTAAGGGCTAGATCTTTTGAAGCTATGGTTATGTGAATTGTAAGTTTGCGGCCCTCCTAATCCCTATCTACTAAGTGAATAGCGTATGGCAGTCGTTTATGAAAGAGAATGACGACTCCTGCTTTACGCCCTACTGCTGGAGAGCCAAACACTTCTCCACCCAAATTTTCTTAAGGCGATTAAAGTAAGTTTCAGTTAAATAGGTTTCCTAGAGAAGGGTTACATCTGCCCGTAATCTTATCAGGTGTCGCAGAAATTTCATCCTCTTGCTCGTTGACCGAAGTCCCTTGACATTCCACGAAACGGCCCTCGTGATAAAAACTGGGCTAGAGTGAGTTTGTGAAAGGGTAGCGAGCATGATCAAGTGGAGGGAGAGGTAGAGGAGAGTGGACCAACCCCCTATCCTATGATTATCAACCCCTCCTTACCCGGAAATGAATAGCACGCAATGGTGTATGAAAAAAGAGTCACCTTAGTACTCTGAGCATGAGAGACTCTGAAGCAAGGTTTTTTTTGCTACGTAGTTTAGAATAGAGGTCAAGTTAAGCTCAACCAAAAATAAAATAAGAAACAGTAAAACAACAACTAAAAGTATCTATTGACTTCACTTTTTTCCATATGAGAAATAAACATATAAATGAACGTCTAGCTTCCATGTCCCCCTCAGATGGGTATGGTGCTGTCACATACCAATAATACGCCAGCACATAAAAGAGATAAAGGAGAGGATGCACCAGAGAAAGAAAAAAAAACACTCCATCTGTATCTTAGCAAGGAAGCTAGCAAGAGATAACCATACAATTTACAGGTACGTATCGTATAACAGGGCTCTCTGACATAGAAGTCCACAGAGAGGGAAAAACATTGGGTTGTTAAATGTAACACCACTGTGTTAGAAGCAAACATACCCCAAGGAAGTCAAAGGATATGAGTCAAATTGTAGTCAGAGAACACCTGACTGTTTAGAGAAAGATGCGTAACTCCCACGTTTGGAAGAATGCTTTGCCAGGCTGCTGAGATGCTTGGGCGTTCAAGGTTGTAGAGGAGGCAGCTGAGGGGATGTCATCCATAAGATTAGTAGAGTCCCGATCTACAGCAAGGACAGAATCAACGTATTGTTGAGCTTTAGTGGGGGATTTGAAGGAACGCTGTTCGCCTTGAGGAGAGTGTATGCGTAGGATGGCAGGATATGCCAGGGAGAACTTCAGATTCTGTTGGTGCAGAAAAGAGCAGATGGGAGCAAAAGATTTGCACTGTTTAGAAACTTCCACTGAATAGTCAGCAAATAACAATAACTTGTAGTTGTCCACAGAGAGACTTTTAGCTTTACAATAATGCTGTAATATGATGTGTTTAGCTGCGTAATTTAAACAGTGAACTATGACTGGTCGTGCTTTGGGGTTCTGATCTTATGGGGGACCCACACAGTGTGCACATTCCTCTACATATCGGTAACGAAGTCCCAGAACCTCAGGGATGCGGTGACTGCAGAATTCCATTAAAGATGCGGGTTTGTATGACTCAGGGAGCCTTATAATGTGTAGATTGTTTTTACGGGACCTATTCTCAAAGTCCTCCACTTTATCAAGAAAAAGTGAGGAAGCCCCATGTGACCAGAGACTTAAGCATTTACCTGCTGGGGTTGTTCTTCTACTGAGGTTATCCTCTGTTCAGCCTCCTGTAGCCTGTGGGTCTGGCTGTGATGATCTAGGTGCAGCTGTTCCATGCTTAACAGCTTTGTCACTGCCTCTGATATGAAGTGGGTGAGTAGCTGAGCTACAGCCCAGGTGATCCTACCATTTGTGCTGTCTGTGTCCTCTGACAGTGGCACTGGAGGGGGAGGAGGCGCATCAGCAGTGCATTTGGTGGGGGGGTGCGGTGGCCATCTTGGAAGCCATGCCTGTTTCCATGTCAGCTTCCTGGGCATCATTTGTTCGGTGGGGGTGGGAGTTGGGCAGAAATGGAACTATTTAATGATATTCGGGTGCAATTTCACCACACCAAAATGTTTCCATGGAGCACACTGCCCGTTGGTTGGGGGGGTGGTCGGGTCGGACCCTGGCCCTGTCAGATGGGGGGGGCTGTGCAACAGGCCTGGAAACAGGAAAAGTGAGCTGTGTGGTACATGTCCATGTCCATGGTGGCCTGGGATTCTATGCTGAGAACATGCTCATTGTGTGCTCCCAGCATACTGACCAACCTGTCTCTAACAACACTTCTGATCAGGATTCAGTGGGATGAGCTCCTGATCATGTGACTGGTTCAAGAGCCAATTACAGTAGTCCTGTGATAGAGAAGCTACGCCACCTCCCATCATTAAAACCCACCTAAAGGGCTACTGAGATGGGATATGAAAGGGATTAAAAGACGTTGGACTCTTGTACCTTTCATTTAGGGCTCTCGTTAGAATTTGACTTGGATCTTAGACTTTGACTTGGATCTTCAACTCTGGGTTACTCTGGTTTTGTTGAGAGCAGTCCTACCAGATCCACTGTGCCCCATCTTAATCCAAATGACCTGCCAATACTTTATATCCAGCACCTCTTTTCTTCTTGTTTTAGGTTTTATTGCTGTCTGTGCCCATATCGGGTCAATTCACCCTCTCCATTTGCCCTGGTGACCATTGGAACCAAGACAGACTTAGACAGACTTTGTGGCTAGCTGATTTTTATTTTTAAAATGGTGGTAAATTCAGAGGAATTCACCTGTTTACAACCATTTTATATATTTTATAGCCCTGAAGTAGGGGGAGAGCTTTGAGCCCTTCCAAAATGTGTCCTGTCAGGGTAAGTTCTCTTCACTTTCTGCCCTGGAGAGGCAACAGGAAGTGAGAAGTGAAGGGAATTCCCCTCTTGGACAGTTGTCACCAGAACACATCTAGACAGGAATATTTCCCCTTACCCCTTGTTCCAGTGACAACTATTAAAATTTGGATTTCGCATCACTTTCTGCCTTGGTAAACCGGCAATGCCTTACTAGAACCCCCAGGGAACCCAAATGCCCTACTAATAATTTTAATCCCACATCTGTTTTCTACTTGTTTCAGGTTTTATTGCCATCTGTGCTCCCACTGGGTCAATTTACCCTCTCTATTTGACCTTGTGACCACTGGTACCACGGCCAAGACAGACTTAATTTTTGTGTCTATGGGAAAGTTTGACCATTCTTCCAGAGAATTTGTGAGGTCAGGCACTGATGTTGGATGAGAAGGCCTGGCTCGCAGTCTCTGCTCCAATTTATCCCAAAGGTGTTCTATCGGGTTGAGGTCAGGACTCTGTGCAGGCCAGTCAAGTTCCTCCACCCCAAACTCACTCATCCATGTCTTTAGGGATCTTGTTTTGTGCACTGGTGTGCAGTCATGTTGGAACAGGAAGGGGCCATCCCCAAATAATTCCCACAAGGTTGGAAGCATGAAATTGGCCAAAATGTCTTGTTATTCTGCCGCCTTAATGCCCTGTACACATGATCGGACATTGATCGGACGTTCCGACAACAAAATCCATGGATTTTTTTCTGACGGATGTTGGCTCAAACTTGTCTTGCATACACACGGTCGCACAAAGTTGTCGGAAAATCCAATCGTTCTGAACGCGGTGACACATACGTCGGGACTATAAACGGGACAGTAGCCAATAGCTTTCCTCTCTTAATTTATTCTGAGCATGCGTGGCACTTTGTGTGTCTGAATTGTCCACACACGGTCGGAATTTACGTGAACGGATTTTGTTGTCGGAAAATTTTATAGCCTGCTCTCAAACTTTGTGTGTCGGAAATTCCGATGGAAAAAGTCCGATGGAGCCCACACACGGTCGGAATTTCCGGCAACAAGCTCCAATCGCACATATTCCGTCGGAAAGTCTGACCGCGTGTACAGGGCATTAGAGTTCCCTTCACTGGAACTAAGGGGCCAAGCCCAACCCCTGAAAAACAACCCCACACCATAATCCCCCTCCACCAAACTATTTGGACCAGTGCACAAAGCAAGGTCCATAAAGACATGGATGAGCGAGTTTGGGGTGGAGGAACTTGACTGGCCTGCACAGAGTCCTGACCTCAACCTGATAGAATACATTTGTAATGAATTATAGTGGAGGCTGTGAGTCAGGTGTTCTATTGGGTTGATGTCAGGACTCTATGCAGGCCAGGCAAGTTCCTTCAAGTATCTTCAGTTGATGACTTCTGTGCACTGTATGCTTCAGCATGCGCTGACCCCGCTCTGTCATTTTACGTGGCCTACCACTTCATGGCTGAGTTGCTGTTGCTTTCACTTTGTTTTAATACCACTAACAGTTGACCATGGAATTTTTTGTATGTAAAAGGGTGAGGGGAGAGTGGTGCTCCCTAGGTTGATGGGGAAGAAGATCCCTATATAGACACAGTGTATGTGTGCTAATCCCAAATGTGCATGTACCAAACACCCACCAAAACCAAGATGAGTCTAGGTAAATAAATAAACAAAGAGTAATAAAGAGTGTTAAACCCGTGTACCAGTGTGTAAGTATACCAATATCACAACGTCTCCTACAACAGTGGTATATGTATATAATATACTAAATATATAATATAATAATGGGTACACCACCTGCTAAAAAGGGGGTCTCACACACAGAAATATCCCGCTAGCAGTAAAGTGACATCAATGTAAAACTAAACCTTTTAGTAATGTTCCATATCAAACATAAATTGAATATAAAAACAATCCCTATGTAGTAAAGGTGATGTTCCAGAGGGGGAAATGTCCATATCAAAGAGTGTATACAAAAATATCAAAGAAATGTCAACAAATATATATAATGAAGAAAAAAATGTGAATCCAAAAATGGCAAAAATGTTGATACCAAAAAAATGTTCGTACAAAAATAAAGTAAATAAATGTTCATGCAAAAAACTTCTAAGTGACTCTTGTGCTCCAAGAAAACCAGTGACTCCTGTGATCCCCCTCAAGGGTCCCCACTCACCAGCTCCTGACACCCCTGCAGTGGTAAAAGGCGTGTGTCTGAGAGATGGATGAACTCCTATCCCGGATGGGATGTCCCCACCGATCCTGTGTTCAACGCGACCTCCAACACTGCAACCAGGAAGTGTCTTACCGGCTTTCTGTGCTCACATCCTCTCATCCACAGGAGGCCTAAAATCTTGTCAGTTTATTTGTATTTTTAAAAGGATTTTCAGATTTCATCACTTCCTTAGATTTCACTTTCTGTAGGTCATCTCCCAGAAGCTGTCACTTGATGTCAGGACTCTATGCAGGCCAGTCAAGTTCCTCCACCCCAAAACTCGCTCATTCACGTCTTTAGGGACCTTGCTTTGTGCACTGGTGTGCAGTCATGTTGGAACAGGAAGGGGCCATCCCCAAACTGTTCCCACAAAGTTGGGAACATGAAATTGTTCAAAATGTCTTGGTATGCTGACAACTTAAGAGTTCCCTTCACTGGAACTAAGGGGCCAAGTCCAACCCCATACCATAATCCCCCCTCCACCAAACTTTAAACTTGGCAAAATGCAGTCAGGCAAGTACCATCAAACCCAGACACATGTATCGGATTTCCAGACAGAGAAGCGTGATTTGTCACTCCAGAGAAGATGTCTCCACTGCTCTAGAGTCCAATGGAGTTGTGCTTTACAGTGTTTGTAGAAGCAGTCTGCATGCCTAGGTGTTTCATTTTATACACCTGTGGCCATGGAGGTGATTGGAACACCTAAATCCAATGATTTGTAGGGGTGTCCCAATACTCTTGGTAATATAGTGTATATACTGTATGTATACACACTCACCGGCCACTTTATTAGGTACACCTGTTCAATTGGTTGGTGACACAAATTGCCAATCAGTTAATCTCATGGCAGTAACTCAATGCATTTAGGAATCTAGATGTGGTGAAGACGACATGCTGAAGTTCAAACCGAGTATCAGAATGAGGAAGAAAGGGGATTTAGGTGAGTTCGGATGTGGCATGGTTGTTGGTGCCAGGCGGGCTGGTCTGAGTATTTCTTAAACTGCTGATCTACTGGGATTTTCACACACCACCATCTCTCGGGTTTACAGAGAATGGTTAAAAAAAGAGAAAATATCCAGTGAGCGGCAGTTGTGTGGAGGAAAATGACTTGCTGATGTCAGAGGTCAAAGGAGAATGGGCAGACTGGTTCCCGATGATAGAAAGGCAACAGTAACTCAAATAACCTCTTGTTACAACCAAGGTATGCAGAATACCATCTCTGAACACACAACACATCGAACGTTGAAGCAGATGGGCTACAGTGGCAAAAGACCACACCGGGTGCCACTCCTGTCAGCTAAGAACAGGTAACTGTGGCTACATTTCGCACAGGATCAATCAAAATTGGACAAATAGAAGATTGGAAAAACGTTTGATAGCAGAAAGACCGAGACAGAAGTAAAGTTAAACCCCCCTGATTTAATAATAATAAAAAGGTAAACAGAGTAAGTGTAGTCAAAACAAGCCAGAGTTCAGTAACCGGATCGGGTAGTCGGCCAAGCAAATGTCAGAGAGCCAAAGATAAACGTAGTAGTACAGCAAGCAGGATCAGGAACCAGAAGGAACATCAGCCGATCAAGTCTTCAACAGGAACACAGGAGGAAAGTCTCTGTGATGTTGACAAAGGCAGAGATCAAGTGAGCTGGACGACTTTAAGTAGGCAGGACTGACGAGCAGAATCAACAACAGCTGAGTAACTGTGGAGAGATAGGAGCTGGCAACTAGCCGACAGCTGAGCGGCCAGCTCAGAGAAGGAAGGGCTGAGCCCAGCCCTGACAGGACTAAAGTTTGTGGTGGAAGGTGCCTCAGGCCTTGCTGCCCTTAAGGATAGGAGTATCTTAATAGTCAAAAGGGAAAGAAGAAAAAGAAGGCGCACCAGCCTTGTGCATTATCCTTATGCCCTGTACACACGACCGGTTTTCCCGTCGGAATAAACTCTGAAGGTTTTTCCGACAGAGTTCCAATGGAATTCCGCTCAAGCTGTCTTGCATACACACGGTCACACCAAATTCCGATTGTCCAGACTGCGGTGACGTACAACACGTATGACGGGACTAGAAAACAGAAGTTCAATAGCCAGTAGCCAATAGCTTCTGTCTCGTACTTGCTTCAGAGCATGCGTCGTTTTTGGTCCGTCGGAACAGCATACAGGCGATCGGTTTTCCAGATAGGAATTGGTTCAGTCGGAAAAATTTATAACATGTTCTCTTTCTAGGTCCGTCAGAATTTTCGACGTACAAAGTCCGATGGGGGATACACACGATCGGAATATACGATGGAAAGCTCCCGTCTGACTTTTCCTGACGGACATTTCGCTCGTTTGTACACGGCATTAGACGTCTTTTTATTAAAAATAAGATACTCACAAACTTGTGGGAAAAGGTTTGAAATACAAATGATCTCCAGATGACAGCAATTAGTTGACTGACAAACAGACTCCAGATGGTAACAAGGGAGATTTCAAGGGTCACTGTCGGCTGACGCGGCTCTGAGGAAGAAGGTATCCCTTCGGTGGCCCTTGAAATCTCCCTTGTTGCCATCTGGAGTCTGTTTGTCAGTCAACCAATTGTTGTCATCTGGAGATCATTTGTATTGCAAACCTTTTCCCACGTTTGTGAGTAGTTTTTTTACTTTTTTTTAATAAAAAAGATGTCTAAGGATAATGCACAAGGCTGGTGCGTCCTCTTTTTCTTCTTCCCCATTGGAAAAATGTTGCCTGGTCTGATGAGTCTCGATTTCAGCTGCGACATTCAGATGGTAGGGTCAGAATTTGGTGTAAATAACATGAAAGCATGGATCCATCCTGACTTGTATCAGCAGGTCAGGCTGGTGGTGGTGTAATGGTGGGGGGATATTTTCTTGGCACACTTTGGGCCCCTTAGTACCAATTGAGCATCGTTTAAAAACCATGGCCTACCTAAGTATTGTTGCTGACCATGTCCATCCCTTGATGACTACAGTGTCCCCATCTTCTGATGGCTCCTTCCAGCAGGATAATGCACCATGTCACAAAGCTCCAATCATCTCACCACTGGACAATGAGGTCCCTGTACTCCAATGGCCTCCACACTCACCAGATCTCCATCCAATCGAGCACCTTTGGAATGTGGTAGAAAGGGAGATTTGCATCATGGATGTGCAGCCGACAAATTTACAGCAACTGCTTGATGCTATCATGTCACTATGGAGCAAAATCTCTGAAAAGTGTTTCCAACACCTTGTTGAATCTATGCCATGAAGAATTAGGGCAGTTCTGAAGGCAAAAGGGGGTCCAACCCGGGACTAGCAAGGTGTCCCTAATAAAGTGTCCGGTGAGTGTATATATTAGGACAAGCCTGCACCCCATGTTCTTGGACACAGGGATGTGCCTTCACTGCTACTTTGAGTGGTACCAGAAGCAATATAACAGATTGATGTTCAGGTACTTACACTGCTTGCATTTAAAAATACATTTAATGATGTACAGGTTGATTTAATGATTACAGAACTGAATTCATTTGTGTCTTTTATATCTGCTTGCAGTTAAAAAAAAATAAAAAAATACATGAAAAATTCTAAACAGGATATATACTGTATGTATATAAAATGTGTGAACTAAGGCAAAGGTAAACTTATTGGATTCCTTCACAGATTGGGATAAAATGGTGGAATTCACTTTAAGGAGCCGTCTCCATTGTTTCCGCTTGTCTGTGGTTTGGAAAGAACCCAAACCGCACAGAAGGGACAAGGGAAATCAGCATCTTCAGTGCTTTTTCTGAGGGCTGTGGTTTAGCAAGATGCAGCAAAAAAGCTTTTTTTCCCTCTCTGGTCTTCGGAAGATACCCGTTCATTGTTTTCAGAGACCCGTCATGTGACGTGGAAGCAAACCACATTTGTTTTTAACAATGGAAAACACTAAATTTAAGTCTGTGGTGGGAGGACTATTGCACAACATAAATGAAGCAGAACTTGCAGAATGTTTGTAAAGTAAGTTGATTTGGAGTCATGCAATGCAAACGTAGCGGTACCCCCGTAGGGGCTGCTGGTACTTATGGTCCGTCTCTCACCCTGCACAATCAGGCACACAGTTCTCAGTCACTCTTAAGCTTCATACACACGATCAGATTGTTGGCCAACAAAACCGTGGACTTTTGTCCGAAGGGTGTTGGCCCAAACTTGTCTTGCATACACACGGCACACAAATGTTAGCCAACAAACATGAACGTAGTGACGTACTACATTGTTTTTCAGCTATTTAGCACCAACTTTTGGTCTCCTTCTGCTAATTTCATGTTAGTAGAAGTTTGGTGAGTGTTGATTCGCACTTTTCATTTCGCGCTTTTCAGTCAACATGTCAACCAGCCATGTTGCGGAATCAGAGGAGATAACATGTTATTTATTATTAGCCTTGGAGTTATTGCTTTGACCCAAGTCCAGCCCAGGAACAGGAGGAGGAGGATTTCTTGGATCAAAAATTGGTTGCTTTATTAATCGTGACCAATTATATCATAATCCTTTGCTGCGGGAGCTCCAGGAGAATAATCCGGATGATTTTCGGAATTATCTCCAGATGACGGACCCCGGCTTTCACCAACTCTTGGCATTGTTGACCCCCTATATTAAGAAGCAGGACACATGCATGAGACTTTTGTTTTTTTTTTTGGTTGAATAATAATGATTTGATTTGGTATATTTTCTATATTTTTAAATGCATAGAATGCACTTTTTAGTTAAGTTCTATTGGCAGATAGCATGTCTAATTATATTTGTTTTATTTTTTTTAATGCACAATAAAAAAAATTGTGTAGAATAATACTTGACTGTGTGTTTTACTTCAAATGACAGTTTTGGAGTAGGCATTTACATTTAAAAAAATACAATGTAAAATTAACAAGGAACACGTCACGAATGTTAATTCTCCATTACGAACGCTATTTTACAAGACCGACCACTTCTGGCTCGTCCTTGCTTCCGAGCATGCGTGTTTGTCAGGGCCGATCCTAGGGTCACAGACGCCTGGGTGCAGAAATATTTCTGGCGCCCTCACGTGGGCGTGGTCATCTTATCAACCCCCTTTACAAATGTTTTTATGGCAACGACTCAAACACAGAGTTGTTCCCCTAAGAACTCTTCATTACCCTGGGATCCTCCCATGATCTTTTAACAATAAAGAAAACACAGGAAGAGCGTACACTAATGAGACCTGGAGGGGGGTCTCTCTGATGCACACAGAGAGGGCTTCTGTTAGAGAATCTGTTAGAAAGAGCCCCCAGACATAGTACAAGAGATGGTCAGAGACTGCAGACATAATACAAGAGATGGTCAGAGACTGCAGACATGGTACAAGAGATGGTCAGAGACTGCAGACATGGTACAGGAGATGGTCAGAGACTGCAGACATAGTTACATAGTTAGTAAGGTTGAATAAAGACACCAGTCCATCCAGTTCAACCTGAGTGAGTGTGGGTGCGTGTCTACAATTATCCCTATTTATTTAAGGTACCCATATAGCGCTGTCAATTTACACAGGACTCAACACATACATCGCACACTCACATTGGTCCCTACCCTCAAGGAGCCCACAATGCAAGGTCCCCAACTCACATTCATATACTAGTCCAATTTTGGACAGAAGCCAATTAACCTACCAGCATGTCTTTGGAGTGTGGGAGGAAACCGGAGTACCCAGAGGAAACCCATGCAGGCACAGGGAGAACATGCAAACTCCAGGCAGGTAGTGTCGTGGTTGGGATTCGAACCAGCAACCCTTCTTACTGCTAGGTGAGAGTGCTACCCACTACACCACTGTTCTGCCCAGACATGGTAGAGGAGATGGTCAGAGACTGCAGACTTGGTGCAGGAGATGGTCAGAGACTGCAGACATAATACAGGAGACGGTCAGAGACTGCAGACATAATACAGGAGATGGTCAGAGACTGCAGACATACTACAGGAGTCGGTCAGAGACTGTAGATATAATACAGGAGATGGTCAGAGACTGCAGACATAATACAAGAGATGGTCAGAGACTGCAGACATTATACAAGAGATGGTCAGAGACTGCAGACATAGTACAGAAGATGGTCAGGGACTGCAGACATAATACAAGAGATGGTCAGAGACTGCAGACATTATACAAGAGATGGTCAGAGACTGCAGACATAGTACAGAAGATGGTCAGGGACTGCAGACATTATACAAGAGATGGTCAGAGACTGCAGACATAGTACAGAAGATGGTCAGGGACTGCAGACATGATACAAGAGATGGTCAGACTGCAGACATGTTACAAGAGATGGCCAGACTGCAGACATGTTAGAAGAGATGGTTAGAGACTGCAGACATGAAACAAGAGATGGTCAGAGACTGCAGACATGTTAGAAGAGATGGTCAGAGACTGCAGACATGTTACAAGAGATGGTCAGACTGCAGACATGTTACAAGAGATGGTCAGAGACTGCAGACATGTTACAAGAGATGGCCAGAGACTGCAGACATGTTACAAGAGATGGTCAGAGAATGCGGACATATTACAGGAGATGGTCAGAGACTGGAGATATAATATAGGAGACAGTCAGAGACTGCAGACCTACTACAGGAGATGGTCAGAGACTGCAGACATACTTCAGGAGACAGTCAGAGACTGCAGACATAGTACAGGAGATGGTCAGAGACTACAAACATACTACAGGAGACGGTCAGAGACTGCAGACATACTACAGGAGATAGTCAGAGACTACAGACATGAAACAAGAGATGGTCAGAGACTGCAGACATGGTACAGGAGATGGTCAGAGACTGCAGACATGGTGCAGGAGATGGTCAGAGACTGCAGACATAATACAGGAGACGGTCAGAGACTGCAGACATAATACAGGAGATGGTCAGAGACTGCAGACATACTACAGGAGACGGTCAGAGACTGGAGATATAATACAGGAGATGGTCAGAGACTGCAGACATAGTACAGGAGATGGTCAGAGACTGCAGACATACTACAGGAGATGGTCAGAAATTGCAGACATAATACAAGAGATGGTCAGAGACTGCAGACATTATACAAGAGATGGTCAGAGACTGCAGACATAGTACAGAAGATGGTCAGGGACTGCAGACATGATACAAGAGATGGTCAGACTGCAGACATGTTACAAGAGATGGCCAGACTGCAGACATGTTACAAGAGATGGTTAGAGACTGCAGACATGAAACAAGAGATGGTCAGAGACTGCAGACATGTTAGAAGAGATGGTCAGAGACTGCAGACATGTTACAAGAGATGGTCAGACTGCAGACATGTTACAAGAGATGGTCAGAGACTGCAGACATGTTACAAGAGATGGCCAGAGACTGCAGACATGTTACAAGAGATGGTCAGAGAATGCGGACATGTTACAGGAGATGGTCAGAGACTGCAGACATGTTAGAAGAGATGGTCAGAGACTGCAGACATGTTACAAGAGATGGTCAGACTGCAGACATGTTACAAGAGATGGTCAGAGACTGCAGACATGTTACAAGAGATGGCCAGAGACTGCAGACATGTTACAAGAGATGGTCAGAGAATGCGGACATATTACAGGAGATGGTCAGAGACTGGAGATATAATATAGGAGACAGTCAGAGACTGCAGACATACTACAGGAGATGGTCAGAGACTGCAGACATACTTCAGGAGACAGTCAGAGACTGCAGACATAGTACAGGAGACGGTCAGAGACTACAAACATACTACAGGAGACGGTCAGAGACTGCAGACATACTACAGGAGATAGTCAGAGACTGCAGACATGAAACAAGAGATGGTCAGAGACTGCAGACATGGTACAGGAGATGGTCAGAGACTGCAGACATGGTGCAGGAGATGGTCAGAGACTGCAGACATAATACAGGAGACGGTCAGAGACTGCAGACATAATACAGGAGATGGTCAGAGACTGCAGACATACTACAGGAGACGGTCAGAGACTGGAGATATAATACAGGAGATGGTCAGAGACTGCAGACATAGTACAGGAGATGGTCAGAGACTGCAGACATACTACAGGAGATGGTCAGAGATTGCAGACATAATACAAGAGATGGTCAGAGACTGCAGACATTATACAAGAGATGGTCAGAGACTGCAGACATAGTACAGAAGATGGTCAGGGACTGCAGACATGATACAAGAGATGGTCAGACTGCAGACATGTTACAAGAGATGGCCAGACTGCAGACATGTTACAAGAGATGGTTAGAGACTGCAGACATGAAACAAGAGATGGTCAGAGACTGCAGACATGTTAGAAGAGATGGTCAGAGACTGCAGACATGTTACAAGAGATGGTCAGACTGCAGACATGTTACAAGAGATGGTCAGAGACTGCAGACATGTTACAAGAGATGGCCAGAGACTGCAGACATGTTACAAGAGATAGTCAGAGAATGAGGACATGTTACAGGAGATGGTCAGAGACTGGAGATATAATATAGGAGACAGTCAGAGACTGCAGACATACTACAGGAGATGGTCAGAGACTGCAGACATACCACAGGAGACGGTCAGAGACTGCAGACATACTTCAGGAGACAGTCAGAGACTGCAGACATAGTACAGGAGACGGTCAGAGACTACAAACATACTACAGGAGACGGTCAGAGACTGCAAACATACTACAGGAGACGGTCAGAGACTGCAGACATAGTACAGAAGATGGTCAGAGACTGTAGACATGTTAGAAGAGATGGTCAGAGACTGCAGACATGTTACAAGAGATGGTCAGACTGCAGACATGTTACAAGAGATGGTCAGAGACTGCAGACATGTTACAAGAGATGGCCAGAGACTGCAGACATGTTACAAGAGATGGTCAGAGAATGCGGACATATTACAGGAGATGGTCAGAGACTGGAGATATAATATAGGAGACAGTCAGAGACTGCAGACATACTACAGGAGATGGTCAGAGACTGCAGACATACTTCAGGAGACAGTCAGAGACTGCAGACATAGTACAGGAGACGGTCAGAGACTACAAACATACTACAGGAGACGGTCAGAGACTGCAGACATACTACAGGAGATAGTCAGAGACTGCAGACATGAAACAAGAGATGGTCAGAGACTGCAGACATGGTACAGGAGATGGTCAGAGACTGCAGACATGGTGCAGGAGATGGTCAGAGACTGCAGACATAATACAGGAGACGGTCAGAGACTGCAGACATAATACAGGAGATGGTCAGAGACTGCAGACATACTACAGGAGACGGTCAGAGACTGGAGATATAATACAGGAGATGGTCAGAGACTGCAGACATAGTACAGGAGATGGTCAGAGACTGCAGACATACTACAGGAGATGGTCAGAGATTGCAGACATAATACAAGAGATGGTCAGAGACTGCAGACATTATACAAGAGATGGTCAGAGACTGCAGACATAGTACAGAAGATGGTCAGGGACTGCAGACATGATACAAGAGATGGTCAGACTGCAGACATGTTACAAGAGATGGCCAGACTGCAGACATGTTACAAGAGATGGTTAGAGACTGCAGACATGAAACAAGAGATGGTCAGAGACTGCAGACATGTTAGAAGAGATGGTCAGAGACTGCAGACATGTTACAAGAGATGGTCAGACTGCAGACATGTTACAAGAGATGGTCAGAGACTGCAGACATGTTACAAGAGATGGCCAGAGACTGCAGACATGTTACAAGAGATGGTCAGAGAATGCGGACATGTTACAGGAGATGGTCAGAGACTGGAGATATAATATAGGAGACAGTCAGAGACTGCAGACATACTACAGGAGATGGTCAGAGACTGCAGACATACCACAGGAGACGGTCAGAGACTGCAGACATACTTCAGGAGACAGTCAGAGACTGCAGACATAGTACAGGAGACGGTCAGAGACTACAAACATACTACAGGAGACGGTCAGAGACTGCAAACATACTACAGGAGACGGTCAGAGACTGCAGACATAGTACAGAAGATGGTCAGAGACTGTAGACATACTACAGGAGATAGTCAGAGACTGCAGACATGAAACAAGAGATGGTCAGAGACTGCAGACATGATACAAGAGATGGTCAGAGACTGCAGACATGTTACAAGAGATGATCAGAGACTGCAGACATGTTACAAGAAATGGTCAGAGACTGCAGTTCCTATGGACGTTAGTAAATAATGGCCAATCGGCCCTCTCACCTGACCCAGCGATACAGCAACAACGGTTCCTCTGATCAGGAGTCAGCTCACTCTGAATTGCCCGTGGTGACTCCGCTGGGTAGAGCCCAGATCTATATTCTGGCAATGACTCCATTCCTTTCTTCACCAGGGTTGGCGCCAGGCTGTGTGGCTTTCCCCCATGTGGCGAAGGGCAGCGGGGTTCTCTGATGGTGTTCCCTCAGCACTGTCCTCTCCCTCTGGAGTCCTGGGTGTACTTCCCTGAAAGCTTTCCTGGGCTCCTGTCTCTCTCTCACACATTCAGCTGAGCATGCTGTGTGGGCTGCAGTTTCTGTGTTACAGTGGGGCTGCCAGTCCTTGGGACTACATGTCCCACAATCCTCTTCTTTGCTCCTTTTTTTTTTTCTTCCCTGGCCGATATGAAGGCGGGGGAAGAAACATAGTGCGCCACTCACTAGTACAGCAGCGCACACGAGGAGGAGAGGGAGAGGGGAAACAAGAGTCCGCGGCTGCAGTGGCGTTACTAGGGTTGGTGTCACCCGGTGCGGTAAAACTTGGTGTCACCCCTCCTCCACCAACTATAGTTGCCCCTCAGTACAGACCCCCTCCACTAAGTATAGACCCCCCTCCATCAGTGCAGACCCCCCACTAAGTATAAACCCCTCCCTCAGTACAGACCCCTCACTAAGTATAAACACCTCCCTCAGTATAGACCCCCCAGGACAAAACACCCCCCTTTATCAGAATAGACCCCCCTCAGGACAAACCACCCCCCTCCATTAGTACAGGCCCCCTCAGGACAAACCACCCCCTCCGCTAGTACAGAACCACCCCCCCTCCATTAGTACAGACTCCCCCAGGACAAACCACCCCCTCCATTAGTACAGACCCCCCTCAGGACAAACCACCCCCCTCCATTAGTAGAGATCCCCCCAGAACAAACCACCCCCTACATTAGTACAGACCCCCCTCAGGACAAACCACCCCCTCCATTAGTACAGACCCCCCCAGAACAAACCACCCCCCCACATTTGTACAGACCCCCAGAACAAACCACCCCCCTCTATTAGTACAGACCCCCCCAGGACAAACCACCCCCCTCCATTAGTACAGACCCCCGCGACAAACCACCTGCCCCCTTCCATTAGTACAGACCCCCCAGACAAACCACCCCCTACATTAGTACAGACCCCCCAGGACAAACTACCCCCCCTCCCTTAGTACAGACCCCCCCAGGACAAACCACTCCCCTCCATTAGTACAGACCCCCCAGGACAAACCACCCCCCTCCATTAGTACAGACCCCCCAGGACAAACCACCACCCCTCCATTAGTACAGACCCCCTAGGACAAACCACTCCCCCATTAGTTTAGACCCCCCAGGACAAATCACCCCCTCCATTAGTTCAGACCCCCCTAGGACAAATCACCCCCTCTACATTAGTATAGACCCCCCAGGACAAACCACCCCCCTACATTGGTATAGACCCCCAGGACAAACCACCCCCCTACATTAGTACAGACCCCCAGGACAAATCACCCCCCCTACATTAGTATAGACCCCCAGGACAAACCACCCCCCTACATTAGTACAGACCCCCAGGACAAATCACCCCCCCTACATTAGTTTAGACCCCCCCCAGGGCAAATCACCCACCTACATTAGTTTAGACCCCCCAGGAAAAATCACCCCCCTACATTAGTATAGACACCCCAGAACAAACCACCCCCTACATTAGTACAGACCCCCCAGGACAAATTACCCCCCCCTACATTAGTATAGACCCCCCAGGACAAACCACCCCCCTACATTAGTACAGACCCCCCCAGGACAAATCACCCCCCTACATTAGTTTAGACCCCCAGGACAAATCACCCCCCGCATTAGTATAGACCCCCAGGACAAACCCCCCCCTACATTAGTACAGACCCCCCAGGACAAATCACCTCCCCCCTACATTAGTTTAGACCCCCAGGACAAATTGACACCCCCTACATTAGTATAGACCCCCCAGGACAAAACACCCCCCCACATTAGTACAGACTCCCCAGGACAAATCACTCCCCTACATTAGTTTAGACCACCCCAGGACAAACCACCCCCCCTACATTAGTACAGACCCCCCGGACAAATCACCCCCCCACATTAGTATAGACCCCCCAGGACAAACCACCCTCCCACATTAGTTTAGACCCCCGGACAAATCACCCCTCCACATTAGTACAGACCCCCCGGACAAATCACCCCCCCACATTAGTACAGACCCCTCAGGACAAATCACCCCCCTACATTAGTACAGACCCCCCCTCCATTAGGCTAATTAAAAACACCCGGGTGGCAGCTGGAGAGGAGAGGACGGTGTGCAGCCTCGCCGCCCTGGTGGAGAACAGAGCGTGTCAGGCTTGGGCAGGAGGCAGGACTCGGTGTTACACACAGGAGAAGTGGAACACGTCGGCTCGGACCGCCCCCCCTGACATCACTGCGCGGATGCAGCTGGTCTCTCTCTGAACACAGGGACAGCAGCTCCGTTCTCCGGGTGTCTCGCTCTCTTCCTCTGACAGGAGGAGGAAGGGGGGATGGGCACAGCGGCGGCAGTGGCGGTGACCGGTGGAAAGAGCCGCCTACGGATAAGTAGAGGAGGAGGGAGGGGAGCACTCTGGCGCTTCAGCGCCCCCACTTCTGTGGCGCCTGGGTGCACTGCACCCCGTGCACCCCGGCCAGGATCGGCCCTGGTGTTTGTACTTTGGACTTTTGTCTGACAGACTTGTGTACACACGCTCGGAAAATCTGACAACAGACATTTGTCCGTAAAAAATTTAAAAACCTGCCATCCAACATTTGTCTGTGGAAAATCCGACAATTGTCTGATGGAGCGTACAAACGGTTGGACTTTCCGCCAACAGCCTGTCATCACAGATTTCCCGTCGTCTTTGTGCTTTGTTTTTTTTTTTTTTTTTTTATTGGGGGAATTTAACTTGGATGGAGTAAAGGTAAGCATGGGATCCCTACTTGATTGAAGAAAACTAAAGACTTGGGACTGCAACTATATACACTCTCTGTATATACACCTCCTCCCTTCCAGCTCCAGCACATCACTTGATTACTGCTTATTCTGGACAAGCTAGGACTACAGTTTAGGCCTGGCACTGGCTCAGCCAGGCCTGAGTAAATGCCCTTTGCAAGCAGGGACCTTTGGCCCCTTTGGTGTAGCAAAATGTTAGTGTTAGCTGTCCACGTGGCTACTGATCCCAGCACCACATCCCTCCTGACTGCAGCTGCCTCTTTCCACCGCCCGTGCCACTACAGTCAACTCCACTGGCTCTGCACCCATCCCAGACTACTATCTCCCAGTCCTCTCAGGTGTGCCTCCCCAGTCCTCCTGTGTGAACACTCACCAGCCCTCCTGGGTGCCTCTTTGGAACTCCTGGAGATTTGCCTGGCAGTGTTCCCCTGCTGTCCTATCTTGCTCTTTCTGTGCCTCCTGGTCAGGACACCTCCGTCCGCACCCAAGCCTGGGCCCAAGGTCACCCCCCAGACTGGGGAACTCCCTTAAAGACTCTGATAGCCTAACACTCCATCTACATCTTCCACCCAAACAACTGCTCAACCAGCTAGGCTGACCTTAAGTATTTGAGGGGGCCTGCCAATCCTAATTAGGGATTGGACAGGGCCATCAGAATACTCCAGGAAGCTCCACCTCTCCTTCCTTTCCAGAAACTTCTAGCATGTTCTGGAAGGAGAGGGGAGGTCTCAGTGATGCTGCCACATCTAGCACATCTAGAGGATGCTACACAGACTTGCTGCAATTGTGCAACAAACTTGTGAAGCCTTGCAAGTCTAGCAAAAGCTTTGCAAGTCATTTTCAAACTTGCAGCACAATTGCTTGCTATCTGGGTAGGTGTTACCCCAATTTGGCTGCAAAACTGAAAATACACCTTAACCTATTTTTATTTATGACTGTCATGTTGATTAATACATTTTCCATGTTTTTAATTTGTATTAAAGTGGTTGTAAACCTCTGAAATGAAAAATGAACAGAGCACATCCATCTATAATGTGTACTTGCCTCTATCCAAAGTACCTAATGTGATTTCTGTCTTCTCTCTTGTCCTTTTGCTATCTGCACTTCTGACAGTGTATGCTGACACCAGACAATACTGGGCCCTGCTCCCTCCAGCACACAGCGGGCGAAGGGCAGCCTTACCTGTGCATGTTTCCCTTTGAGACTGTGTGTGTGGAGGGGTGTCCTTTCCCTCCACTCAGGTATCAGATGCATTGTACAGTAACTCACATTACATATATTGCTGTGTTATAATGCAATATATGACAATATGCCATAATAGGGGATATTTACTGAAACTGGATAGTGCAAAATGTGGTGCAGCTCTACTTTTGTCAAAGCTCAATTGAACAAGTTGAAGTTAGATGCTGATTGGCTAACATGCACAGCTGCACCAGATTCTGAATGCTCCAGGTTTAGTAAATCTCGCAAAATATGTTGCTATGTGCTGCCTTACAAATTGTGTGGCATGTCCAATTTTTGGGATGTCTTGGTGTATTGGCAGCCCGTGGTGGCAAATAACCAATATCCAAATCTATTCATCTAAATGTGTCGCTGTCCGCTGAATGTGTCAGACGCAATAGTTTTTGCTGCAGGTGTGAATTAAAGCATCGTGACAATGGCATGTGAACACCACGATCTGTTGCCTTTGCAGCCTTAGGGTATGGTTGGGGGCCTTCAAGTCTAAACAAACTCTAACACACATTGATAGCATTTTTTATAGCAAGCTGTTTACATGCCCAACCAAAAAAAAAAACAAAAAAAAAAAAAACATGGGGTGTATTTATCATTAATTTGACCATTAGAAAAAAAAAATGAAAATGTGAATCTGCCCAAGTAGGATTCAATGAGATTTGCTCAAATTCTTTCAAGATTCGTTCTATATATTATATGATAGTCACTGGGTGAAACCTATTAGTTGGAATTTTGCCAGGAACGAATCTTGATATTGCAATAGGAAAATTTTTTCAAAATTTCTTTGTGGGAATGTTTTGGGGAAACTTGTTATGGGAATTTGTGTATTTAGCAATATGCTGTCCATGGTGCTGAAACTGTGTAAGGCAACAGAGAAGTTATCTGTTCCCTGATGCCACGTACACACGGTCGGACTTTTCAGCTACAAAAGTCCGACAGCCCGTCCGACAGACTTTCGACAGACTTTCGATGGACTTTTGGCGGACTTTCAACAGACTTTCTAACGACCGTACTTGCCTACACAATATCACACCAAAGTCCGACGGATTCGTACGTGATGACGTACACCAGACTAAAATAAGGAAGTTGATAGCCAGTAGCCAATAGCTGCCCTAGCATGGGTTTTTGTCCGTCGGACTAGCATACAGACGAGCGGATTTCTGGGTCCGGCGGAGTTACGACGCAAAGATTTGAAGCATGTTCCAAATCTAAAGTCCGTCAGATTTGCGACTGGAAAAGTCCGCTGAAGGTCCGGTGAAGCCCACACACGATCGAATTGTCCGCCGGATTTGGTCCGTTGGCATCCGTTGGACAAGTCCGGTCGAAAAAGTCCGACCGTGTGTACGTGGCATGATCCCTGCTCCCTGAAACTGTGTAAGGCAAGGAAGTCATCTGCTCCCTAAGGAAACTGATTTAGGGGTCCCTCCAAACCTGAACCAGTTCAGCAGTGCAACACTGGAAAAAGTATTTTTCTAAAAACCCTATGTCCATCTTTGCACACCATGTACAATGTGTGTGTGCAATGTAGGTTGTGTGCGGTGGATTGTCAGAATGTTTAGCCATCACCCTTAGCTTTAGATGAATTGCTGTCTCTGGTTTCCCATCTTCTGCTCATCCTATTGGGGAAACTTTAATTTTTCTTTCTACAGATCTTCTAAATGTCCCTAGGGGTATCACTGAATATTATTGGAGGTAGGGCATTCTTGGGTTTCTCCTTGACCATTATCCAGTGCTAGATGGCAAGGAGGTGTCAAGGCATCATCCCCTACCCATTCAACACCGAGGATGATGGGAAGCTTTTAACTACCTACATTGTAATTCCATGTACAAGCCCATACAGGAAAGCGAGCTGAGGAGCAACAAGAAGACAAGAGAAGCCACAGAGCACAATGCTAACATGAGTTTAAAAGCCCATCTTCAAGGGGAACAAAAATGCTCCCTTGAAGTGGGGCTCTCCTCACACTGAAAAGGTTAAATGCTCATCTATGTATAGGGGGCAAACCAAAAGCACTTTTACTTCCCCAATCCTCTGAACCTCCCACAGCTGGCGCTCTATTCTTCTCCCCCACATTCTGGCAGTTGACTGTCCTCACATCTAATGCAAGACTATGGGCTCTGGATTGGTCTTGATAATGTGATAGGTCTTCTGATTGATATATTGTAGGGCAGAAGAGGCCAGAGGAGCCTGCTTTTAGCCCCCCCCCCCCCCACCCCCAGGCTTAAACAAACTTTTAACCCTTGCAGTGCAGGGGTAGCCCCTAAGGGGGTCCCACTGCATCCTTCTAGCATTGGCATTTAGATAGGAAATTGAGCACAGGTCCTCCATATCTCAGTGCTCAAACACTGTTTGAGCAAAGAGGATTTCTCCGCTATTGGCTCAGCTTTGAGTCCTCTTTCCCACTGAAGAACAGATGTTAGGAAAATGTTGTGTAGCACTACACTTGAAGGGGGTGCTATAGATTCAACGGGTCTTTTTCTAAAACAGTGCAGGGGCAGCCAGGCAAACAGCAATAGTCCATTCACTCCAGCTCAGTAAATAGTCTAGGACATGCCTTTTTAGTATTTATTCCTGAAGAAAGTTGTAACAGGAGGAGGACAATATAGAATGGGATACTCCAAAACGCTTGAGCACAATTCTGCAGAGGACACACACAGCAGCACAAGTAAGGCTTCATGTACACTGCTGCTGGTAAACAGACGTTTAGGAGCAGTTGGGCATTTTTTTCAGCTGCCCCTGAACTCTCCTCTATATTATCTTATCAGTACATGTACACAGGGTCGTTTATAGTTGTTTCTAGGCAGTTGAGTTTAGAAGCATTTTTGGAAAGCAAAAAAATGCGTTCAGGACGGATGTTCAGAGGCATTTGAAACGCCAAATGCCTGTAACAGCTTGTAGATGTGTGTAAACGCGGTAACTCGCTTTTAGCTGCGTTTCATTTACAGGCGTTTTTAATGGAGATACATTTTTGACTATTTGAAAAAAACGCGACATACAAACATGGCAAAACTGACGTTTTTTTCGTGTTTGGTGTTTGGTGAGCATTGATTCCGAGCATGCGTGTTCTTTCGACTTTTGTGTGACGGATTTGTGTACTGACCATTAGGGATGAGCTTCGTGTTCGAGTCGAACCCATGTTCGACTCGAACATCGGCTGTTCGATCGTTCGCCGAATTGCGAACGTTATGGGCCGTTCGCGCTAAATTCGTGTGGCGCGTCACGGCCCATAATTCACTGCGGCATCGCAGTGCATTGCTGGCTGATGATTGGCCAAGCATGCACTATGACCCGCATGCTTGGCCAATCACAGCGCTGTCAGTAGAGAGAGCTGTAATTGGCCAAAGCCAGGGTGGCTTTGGCCAATTATGGCTCAGGGGATTTAGTACACACCCCACACTATATAAGGCCGCCTGCACGGCGGCCCTGTGTAGTGTGTGTTCCGGTGTGCTGAGAGATAGAGAGAGAGAGAGACAGTGTCATTTGATTTGAGTTAGATAGATTAGGCAGAACAGTCAGTCAGTTAGCTGCACTTACAGTGTATTGTGTATATATATGCATCCCAGGTGTTGCATATATATATATACACTGTATTCAGTTTAGCTAGATCTGTTCCTGTTATCTTCTATCTAGACTATTTACATTTAATGCAGTGCGTCCTGCTCACAGTGTTCAGCTAGATCCGTTCCTGTTAAATTCCTACTGACCGGCAGGCTTGTCTGGTTACAGTATATAAAGCTACCTGAAGAAAATTACAGGTGTTCTATTTGATCCTATTAGTACCACGGTCAGGCAGCTAGACTATTTACATTTAGTACAGTGCGTCCTGCTCACAGTGTTCAGCTAGATCCGTTCCTGTTATCTTCCTACTGACAGGCAGGCTTGTCTGGTTACAGTATATAAAGCTACCTGAAGAAAATTACAGGTGTTCTATTTGATCCTATTAGTACCACGGTCAGGCAGCTAGACTATTTACATTTAGTACAGTGCGTCCTGCTCACAGTGTACAGCTAGATCCGTTCCTGTTATCTTCCTACTGACAGGCAGGCTTGTCTGGTTACAGTATATAAAGCTACCTGAAGAAAATTACAGGTGTTCTATTTGATCCTATTAGTACCACGGTCAGGCAGCTAGACTATTTACATTTAGTACAGTGCGTCCTGCTCACAGTGTACAGCTAGATCCGTTCCTGTTATCTTCCTACTGACAGGCAGGCTTGTCTGGTTACAGTATATAAAGCTACCTGAAGAAAATTACAGGTGTTCTATTTGATCCTATTAGTACCACGGTCAGGCAGCTAGACTATTTACATTTAGTACAGTGCGTCCTGCTCACAGTGTTCAGCTAGATCCGTTCCTCTTATCTTCCTACTGACAGGCAGGCTTGTCTGGTTACAGTATATAAAGCTACTTGAAGAAAATTACAGGTGTTCTATCCCAGCTTAGTGCAGCTACAGGCCATTAGTATGTCTGGAAGGCCAAGAAGGAGAGGCAGACAGTCACAAGCCAATAAGAGAGGGCAAGCAGGCTCTGTGTCTAGTGCTGGTCGTGGAGACGGTGCATCCTCATCAGCACGTGGCCATGGGACACGCTTGGCCTTTTTTTCGGCAGCTGGCCATGTTGAGCCGCAACATGCGGAAGACTTGGTCGAGTGGATGACCAAGCCGTCCTCATCCTCCTCATCCTCTCTCACCCATGCCCAGGGTGCTTTGTCTGGCAAAGCAGCGGCCTCTTCCCTCAGCTCAATGTCATCAGTGACTCCTTCCCTAGCTCCACCATGTCCTCATGAGGATTCCCTCGAACTGTTTGACCACAGTGTTGGGTACATGCTCCAGGAGGATGCCCAGCGTTTGGAAGGCTCTGATGACGATACTGAGCTCGATGAAGGCAGTAACATGAGCGCGGACAGAGGGGGTGCCCAAGAAGGACAGCAATCTGGCAGTCATGCTCCCCCTGCTGCAGCATACTGCCAGGTTTGCTCCAGTGATGAGGAGGGAGGGGATGATGAGGTCACTGACTCAACGTGGGTGCCTGATAGGAGAGAGGAGGAGGAGGAGGAGGAGGAGGAGGAGGAGGAGGAGGAGGAGGAGGAGGCGGCAGCACATCACCAACGAGGCAGGATGCCCTCCAGGGGCCAGCCTAAGGGCAGCACATTGACTGCATCACACCCCAAAGCTCCACATGTGCAGGGCGCTGCAGTCTCTGCGCGTTATTCAAAAAGTTCTTTGGTGTGGGCCTTTTTTGAGACGAGTGCATCAGATCGCACCGCTGCTATTTGCAACATATGTCTCAAGCGTATCTCGCGTGGCCAAAATATCTCCCGCTTGGGTACCACATGCTTGACCAGACATATGTTGACCTGCCATGCAGTTCGTTGGCAAGCGTATCTAAAAGACCCACACCAAAGAACAAAGAGGATCTCTCCTTGCTCCTCATCAGCTGAGATTTCCAACCCCACTAGACCTTCAGTCCTCTCTGAGACCTGCAGTGAGAGGAATGAAGGTGTAGAATTAGGTGTGTCACAGCCAAGTACTTGTGGGCAATCTGCTTTTGGTACACCGACGTCAGATTGTACCAGGCAAATTTCCCTGCCCCAGCTGCTGCACCGCCGAAAGAAGTTTGCTCCCAGCCATCCACATGCCCAGCGGTTGAATGCTAGCTTGGCAAAATTGCTAGCACTTCAACTGCTGCCTTTTCAGTTGGTAGACTCTGCCCCCTTCCGTGAGTTTGTGGAATGTGCGGTTCCTCAGTGGCAGGTACCCAAACGCCACTTTTTCTCACGGAAGGCGATTCCGGCTCTCTACCGGCATGTGGAAGGCAATGTCCATGCCTCGCTGGACAGGGCGGTCAGCGGTAAGGTGCATATTACCGCTGACTCATGGTCCAGCAGGCATGGACAGGGACGTTACCTAAGTTTCACGGCGCATTGGGTGACTCTGCTGGCAGCTGGGAAGGATGCAGGACAAGGTGCAGTAGTGTTGGAGGTTGTTCCGCCACCACGCCTCCAAAATGCTGATTGTGACACACCTCTCTCCTCCACCCCCTCCTCTTCTTCTTCCTCCATGGCCTCTTCCTCGGAACCAGCGGTGCTCCGTAGGCGTTCAAGGGGCTACGCAAGTACGCAGGCCAAAAGATGCCATGCGGTGCTTGAGCTGGTGTGCTTGGGGGACAGGAGCCACACTGGGGCAGAGGTTCTGTCAGCTCTGCAGGGGCAGGTTCAGAGGTGGTTGACGCCACGCCAACTTAAGGCAGGAATGGTGGTTTGCGACAATGGCACCAACCTCCTCTCTGCCCTCCGACAGGGACAAATGACCCATGTGCCCTGTTTGGCTCACGTCCTTAACTTGGTGGTGCAGCGGTTCTTGGGCAGGTACCCGGGCTTACAGGATGTCCTGAGGCAGGCCAGGAAAGTCTGTGTGCATTTCCGCCGGTCATATAATGCCAGTGCTCGGCTGACGGACCTCCAAAAGGAGTTTAACCTGCCCAAGAACCGCCTAATCTGTGACATGCCCACCAGGTGGAACTCAACGTTGGCCATGCTGCAGCGGCTGCACACGCAGCAGAGGGCCATAAATGAGTACCTGTGCGACTATGGCACCAGGACAGGGTCAGGGGAGCTTGGTTTTTTTTCCCCACGCCAGTGGGCCATGATCAGGGATGCATGTACTGTCCTGTCACCATTCGAGGAGGCCACGAGGATGGTGAGCAGTGACAGTGCATGCATCAGTGACACTGTCCCCCTTGTCCACCTGTTGGAGCACACGCTGCGTGGAATAATGGACAGGGCACTTGAGGCAGAACAGAGGCAGGAAGAGGAGGACTTCCTTAGCTCTCAAGGCCCCCTTTATCCAGACAGTGTTCCTGCGTGCCCGCCGATCACACAGGAAGAGGACGAGGAGGAAGAGGAGGAGGAGGAAGATTGTGTCAGTATGGAGGTGGAGCCTGGCACTCAGCATCAGCAGCAGTCTTTAAGGGATCAGTCCCAAGAAACACATGGACTTGTACGTGGCTGGGAGGAGGTGGCTGCGGACCATGTCGTTCTTAGTGACCCAGAGGACTCCGGACCGAATGCCTCAGCAAACCTACGCTGCATGGCCTCCCTGATCCTGCAAAGCCTGCGTAAGGATCCTCGTATTCGTGGTATCAAGGAGAAGGACCAATACTGGCTGGCAACCCTCCTTGATCCACGTTACAAGGGTAAGGTTGCGGACCTTATCTTGCCATCGCAGAGGGAGCAGAGGATGAAACATCTTCGGGAGGCCTTGCAGAAAGGTCTGTGCAACGCGTTCCCAGAGACTGGGAGGTTACAAACTCCTGTTTCTGGACAACGTGTTGCTGAGGCTTCGGTCAGTCAAAGAAGGAGCGGTGGAGAAGGTGGCCGTCTGACCGATGCGTTCAGACAATTTTTTGGTCCGCAGCCCCAAGGTATGATCGGTTCCAGCAACCATCGCCAGCGTCTGTTTTACATGGTGCAGGAATACCTAGGGGCAAGATCAGACTTGGACACCTTTCCCACCGAAAATCCTCTGGGTTACTGGGTCTTGAGGATGGATCACTGGCCAGAGCTTGCACAGTATGCAATTGAGCTACTGGCCTGTCCTGCATCCAGCGTTCTTTCGGAACGCACATTCAGTGCTGCTGGAGGCGTGGTAACCGATCACAGGGTGCGTCTGTCCACCGACTCGGTCGATCGGCTGACCTTCATAAAAATGAATGAGTCTTGGATCACCACCAGCTACCAAGCACCTGATGCTGATGTAACCGAATAATTTTTTTTGAAATCTCAGATCCCTTCAAAGACTGCCTATGCTGATGCTGAGTGACTATCCCTGAGTAATTATCCTCTTCCTCCTCAATCATCACGCTGATAGCTTGTTGCAGTGTTGTGGCACCAGCACCAGTGCCTAAGGCCCAATTTTTCTGCCCCTGTCTAACAGGGGCGTGTAATTACAATTTTTGATGCAATACTTTGCAGCAGGGCTCGTTCCTGCGTTCCAACTAGAGTGTCTGTGAGGGGTTGCAGTGTTGTGGCACCAGCACCAGTGCCTAAGGCCCAATTTTTCTGCCCCTGTCTAACAGGGGCGTGTAATTACAATTTTTGAAGCAATAATTTGCAGCAGGGCTCGTTCCTGCGTTCCAACTAGAGTGTCTGTGAGGGGTTGCAGTGTTGTGGCACCAGCACCAGTGCCTAAGGCCCAATTTTTCTGCCCCTGTCTAACAGGGGCGTGTAATTACAATTTTTGAAGCAATAATTTGCAGCAGGGCTCGTTCCTGCGTTCCAACTAGAGTGTCTGTGAGGGGTTGCAGTGTTGTGGCACCAGCACCAGTGCCTAAGGCCTAATTTTTCAGCTCCTGTTCAACAGGGGCATGTAATTACAATTCTTGATCTAATATTTCACAGCAGGGCCCTGTGAGGGCTTACAGTGTTGTGGCCACAGCAACACCTAAGGCCCAAATTTCTGCTGAGTATATAGGGCAGGACCCTACTTTCAAACATCTAACTTACAAACGACTCCTACTTGCAAACGGAAGGAGACAACAGGAAGTGAGATGAAATCTACCCCTAGGAAGGGAAATTCTCTCCTGTAAGAGTTAATATGGGAAAACAAGTTCTCCTTTCCACTGATGCTTTCCAATCCTTGTTCCACAAAAAAACCCAAATTTTCAAAAAACATTTTTCATTGGGACAAAAAAGTGAGGTGAAATCTTCTGAAGAGGAGGAAAGACAGCAAAACAAATGTCACAGGGGTGATAACCCTTCCCTATGTTTTCCAAAAAGCTTAGAAAAGATTTTTTGGCTGGAGCTAAACACGTTAAAAATGTTCAAAATTACAAACAGATTCTACTTAACAACAAACCTACAGTCCCTGTCTTGTTTGCACCGCCTGTATACTGCTGTTCAGAGTATATAGGGCCTGGTGGCCCCACACCTTTCCTTATTTTAATTTGGGTGCGGGGTTCCCCTTAATATCCATACAAGACCCAAAGGGACTGGTAATGGACTGGGGGGTACCCATGCCGTTTGTCTCACTGATTTTCATCCATATTGCCATGACCCGACATGACATTAAACCCGCAAGCAGTTTTAAATGAGATTTTTTCCTTTAAAAATGACATTTGGTGCAGGGACTGTTCTAAACATGGGAAACACGCGTCACTTTACAGGCATACTATAGACACCCCCCAGGTACGATATTTAAAGGAATATTTCACTTTTTTTTTTTTACTTTAAGCATCATTAAAATCACTGCTCCCGAAAAAACGGCCGTTTTTAAAAGTTTTTTTTGCATTGATACATGTCCCCTGGGGTAGGACCCGGGTCCCCAAACCCTTTTTAGGACAATACCATGCAAATTAGCCTTTAAAATGAGCACTTTTGATTTCGAACGTTCGAGTCCCATAGACGTCAATGGGGTTCTAACGTTCGTGCGAACTTTCGGTCCGTTCGCGGGTTCTGGTGCGAACCGAACCGGGGGGTGTTCGGCTCATCCCTACTGACCATACAAAAATCTGCCATTGTCTGCCAAAAATTTACTTGCCTGTCATCCAACATTTGTTGGCCGAAAATTGGACAATTGTCAAAAGGAGCGTACTAACGGTAAGATTTTAGGACAACAGTCTGTCAACAGACAATCTCCTGCCAACAATCGTACCGTTTGTACGAGGCTTAACAGTCAGACTGGAAAATTCTATGGCTAGGGACCATGAAGTAGGTTTGGGCACAAGAAAAAGATAGACTGGAACAGTTTATCGGTTCACAGCTGGGGACCATGAAGTGGGTTTTAGCACAATTCTGCAGAGGACACTTATCTCTCTAAGCGGAAGTAACACAGTCTTTCACTCACAGCTGGGGATCATGAGACAAAGTTTATGACAGACAATGACGGATTGAAACAATCTGAGTCCTTGCAGCTGGGGGCCACAAGGTAAATTGGTAGCACAGATTAGCAGACTGGAACAGTTGAAGCCCTCACAGCTGGGTAATTTTTAGCACAAGTAGACAAACTGGAACAATCCATGGCTGAGGACCATAAATAGACGGTGGCACAGGGATTATGCTCTACTTACAGATCCTGGAGTAGGACAAGTACATGGGCTCTGTCATTAGGAGAGTGGTCCACCAGCCAGTCCAGGTCTGCCCCAGGCCCCTCCCCCTTGAAGCTCATAGAGCAGACCAGGGCTCCAGACATTTTACCACCTCTCTGACCCCCTACTGGGCACACCTCCCCAGGAATTGGCAGGAGCATGGCAAATACTGTATTCAGCCTATGCATTAACATTTCTCACCCTAAGCTCTTACAAGTCCTTCACAGAGGCATGGGGGACAATCAAATCCCCTGGCTGTGGAGCTAAGAACAGACCGGGGCAATCAATCTTAGCTACTCTGATTACAGAGTAAGCCAACAACTACATTTAGAAATATGTGTGAAAATCCTGCACTAATTATAAAGTGTAGACTGCTGCACTTTTACCGCTCCTTGGATATAAGGAGATAATGGAAAAAAACTTGAAAATATAAAAGGTTGCGCTAAACAAAGAAACCTCTTATCGAAAAATTATAACAAACACAGTGTATCAACTGGTGATAAATAAAGAGTTCAATAAACAAGTGTCCATGTGTATCAAAAATGATTCCATTGGTATTCCACCAACTGGATGTGCCATCCACCGTTCCCAGTGATAATTAAGTATAACAATCCAAATGAAAATTAAGTTGGCCTCTTACCAACTCCCGATGATTTCTAGATTATAAGAGATGATCTACGCATGAGGTAAGTAAATGCCCGTAGCCTGGCCACATCCTCTGTGTGTCTCCCAACCTCCAAGATGGATGGATGGATCCGACAGCTCTCGGCTTAGCTTCCCAACACCGCTCACTCTGACTCCACACTGAAAGTTTACTCCACAGCGTCCCAGCACATCTTGCCTCGCTCCGGATTATCACTGTGCTTCATTCAGGTCCAATAGGCCAATTTAATTTTCATTTGGATTGTTATACTTTATTATCACTGGGAACGGTGGATAGAACATCCAGTTGGTGGAATACCAATGGAATCATTTTTGATACACATAGACACTTGTTTATTGAACTCTTTATTTATCAACAATTAAATTTGCCTAGCAACCTATCCTAGGACAGTTCTACAATTGTTTGATAAAATTCTCACAAACGGCGAATCTTGTTTGAAGCAATTTTCAAAGGGCGGATCTTGTTTAAAAAGAGGGGAAAGCCACTGTAATAAAAAGAATCAGTGTATAAAAAGGGAATCTTTTTTTGGAAAAATTGGCAAATATTGGGCCAATGTTGGGTGAATCAATGATACATACACCCATTTATATGCCCTTCATTCATTTTTACATTCATTTTTTTCTTTGACAGTGTATTTTCTTATGACACTTTCAGTTGTGCGTATCTGTGGGCGCATTAAAACTTTTTCTTCATGAAGTATGACAATTTTTGTTCTTATTTTCACTAAAGGACTAAAGTATAGTACATACAGTGATACGTCCCAAAAGTCAGGTGACATGAAGGCAAGATAAGCTAGTGATATTATCCATTCCTTTATTTTTGTGCAAAAAGGAACAAACATTACAGCTATTATTTCATTCAGAAGCCAAGCATGATATTCGATCTACAAATAAATTGTCTACAACAATCTTTTAAAGTCTCTGGGAGTAAAAGTAAAGAATTTGTCCTCATGGGAACTCTTCTAGAAGTGCATGTATTCAATATCTATTAATGTACTGGACCTGTCTGGGCTGCGGGCCAATTTAACTGTAAAGTAAGAATTATGTTACTGTGGTTACTGTAGAAACAAAGTGATTTATTATGTGAAAAATGGAAACTTTAAAATAGTATAAAAAACATAGTAAATCAGCCATTAGTAATTGTAGAGCTGACAGCATTAAACTTGAAGTGTGTGCAGGCATTACCCAAATGTACCCTCAAACCTCCCACCACCCCTGCATGGGCTAACAATATTTTTTTTTTCCTTTACCTTTAGTGAGAAAGAGCTCCTACAGGCTATCATGGCACCAGCTTATTCTGCTGGGAAAGAAATCGATATATGCATGGATGCATGCGAAGAGAAAAAAAAGAGGACCAGGGACATGTGGAGTTCTGTAGTTGTTAGGACTGACACTCCTGGCAGTTAATGTGGGCTTGCCCAAGACACAACATCTGAGTGACAACTCCTTTCCAGAGTTCCCCCACAAGAAATGATGGGACGGTAACCATAGTGGCCCCCAGGCTACTTTGCTGTGTGATGTCACTAGGTTGCAGGTCTCAGGATCACATTCACAAGAGGTTGCAGGAACAGGAACAGGAGTGGCTATGATGCAAAGACAGGGTGTGACATAAGGACAGAGTTCAGGCAGAGGACAGGGCTGGCGGCAGGTAAGAGTGTAGACATTGTCCAGACAGAGGACAGGGCTGGTGGTGGGTAAGAGCCTAGACAGTGTGAAGGCAGAACACAGGGCTGGTAGCAGGTAAGAGCGTAGTCAGTGTCCAGGCAGAGGACAGGGCTGGCAGCAGGTAAGAGCATAGACAGTGTCCAGGCAGAGGACAGGGCTGGTAGCAGGTAAGAGCGTAGACAGTGTCCAGGCAGAGAACAGGGCTGGAGGTGGGTAAGAGCGTAGACAGTGTCCTGGCAGAGCACAGGGCTTGCAACAGGTAAGAGCACAGTTAGTGTCCAGGCAGAGGAAAGGGCTGGCAACAGGTAAGAGCATAGTCAGTGTAAAGGTGGAAGACAGGGCTGGCGGCAGGTACGCTTATTCAAGGGAGTATCAGGATCAGGCGGAGTTGGCAACAGGGGCAAGAGTCACAAGCAGGGTCAGGCAGTCTGAGTAGTCAACAGGTACTTCAGGAACAACAAGAAACTAGTGTACAGGGTAGCTGGTTAGAAGACACAGCACTGGTAGTGCATGAGGGAAAATGTTACTTGAGAGCATAACAAACGTCTGCACCGTGTGCAACTGCGTGCTAGTACATGGGCTTCAATGCTCACATGCCAACATGTTCACGCCTGCCACGCCCGACCATGACCAGCCATAGTCAAAAGACTACAGGCCACACGTGACGTGCTACAGACAGACAGGATAAGTCATGTCTCTGGCTGTACATACTGTAACAGTAGGCAGGGATAACAATGCTGGTATGGATTTCAGTCAGCAAAGGCACTGTGTTATGAAATTACGAAGTTGTGTTCCCTTATAGCAGTGATAGTGAACCTTGTCACCCCAGGTGTTTTGAAACTACATTTCCCATGATGCTCATGCACTCTGCAGTGTAGATGAGCATCATGGGAAATGTAGTTCCAAAACATCTGGGGTGCCAAGGTTTACCATTACTGCCTTATAGTCTTGTGTTTTGCTTTACATTTTTCTGTATTTTCTTGCAGAATTTTGCACTTTCCAGGTACTCTGTTGAGAAAGTTCCAGAGTCTGATCTCAGAGGTGACTACAGAGAGTCCTGTCTGTTCTGTGGGCTAGTCAACCCAAGATTTTCATCAGCTGGTTGGACTTAGCTTTAACCAAACAAGGAGGCAATGTTCAGAAAGGGTCCTTAAGCCTATCCCTTCCTCTGTTAACACTCCCTCCTCAAGTTCTGTTGGAAGAGATCCACTGTCGAGTTTGGTTCCTGGGTTGAGGTACCAGGACTGGCACCCAGGCCCAGAGCATATTGCCCATCTGTGTGACCACATCTGTGTGCCATGTGGGCCTCAGATGTCTTCTCTAAAAGTCATCACTGGAATAGAGATTCATAAGAACATCTTGTTTTGTAATTGGATGGTGTAATCCACCAAAAACTGCTAGGTGAGGAGCCCCATGTGAATTTTGAGCTTGGACCTCCTTTGTCTTCCTGTTCTACAAATTTCAAGTAAAGCATTGAAAATTACCTTTAAGTGTGTATCTACTGTACTTCAAGGGCAAGTAAGCATGACCAATCCTGGGGACAAGAAATGTCCTATGAAAGAGTCCCATTTGTGTCTGCCAGACTTCTTTAGGTGGAGCCAGAAAAATGTCAAGAACATCAGCTCAAGCTACCCTGTACAGCCAAGGGGTGTAATGGCTCAAAGGTCAGGGTCATCTCAAATGACCCCTTTAAGTACTGTGACATACGCAACTTAAGTTTTGCATGAAATAAATGATGCAGCGCTAAGGTTGCAAAAAGCACATTTGCATAAATAAATTATATAAATGTGACTTAAACATAAATATATCAAATACACAGAGATTCATACATGGTGAAATGTGAATCAAACAAAGAAAAAGAGAAATTTCACTCTCTCTATCTCTGTTTATTTGATATATTTATGTTTAAGTCACATTTATATCATTTATTTATGCAAATTTGCTTTTTACAACCTTAGCGCTGCACTTATTTATTCACAGTTTTTTCTTTTTGTCTACAAGCTGTGCTGGCTGCTAGGTTGTAGGTTCACAGCGCAGTATTTCTTTAAGTTTATTTTATGAAATAAATGATATTTGAACAAAGATGATACCATCTTTCTGGAGAGGTCTACAGATCGAGGCAAAATCAAGGGGATGTCTGTGAGAATTAATATTTACCTGGCAGTGTCACACTTAGCATTTATGTATTTATTCATGAAAAAAAAAAAACATATCCAATGCCTAAGGGTTTGTTAAGGTAGGCGTCAAGGAAAAAAAGACAATTTATTTGCCTTTGGTATTTCTTCACATCAGTTTTATGTCCAGCAACAAGTGTAATTACCCCTCTCTTTTTACTGAACTTGCACATACCAGCTGCATGTTGAAATTTGTTTAGCAGTGGGGTTTGTGGTGCCTTATTTTATTTTTGGGTGTGCTAGAAGTCAGTGGTTTCCAAACTGTGGCCCTTTGCAGCTGGAGAGTCAAGAGGAACATTGCTCCTCTATGGTTTCCTGGGTAACGGGGGAAGCTACCCGGTTGGATGCTGCCACCCCATGTGACCTTGGCAGCCATCTTGGGTCAGGCATAGCCTATTTAAGGCCCTGGCTCCCAGGTTTGGTGCGATTTATGTGAGTGGGTAGCACAGGGGAAAGTACCCCATCTAGCAGGAACAGTACTAGTAGGTAGGGAAAGGTTCCTGATGAGGAAAGAATGCATAGGGATGCAACTCCTCTGGACATCCTCCTGCTGGGACATGAGATAGCCAGGCCACATTCTGCCCTCTTAACAGATGCTGTCAATCCGGCTGAAACCTACTCTCTTCACTTTGCTGGAAACCATGAGTGTACCTGGTTGGGCATTCTGCCCACTGGGTTTCTTGTGAACTGTTGCTGCATTACTTCAATACAAGTTTTCTTTGCACCGGACTGAGTGAATTATTGCAGCTGCACCCCACCTACATACATGTTATGGAATTAGGACTTAGCCCAATACAAACTGATCCTTTGGCAACACAACAAACATCTGGAACCTGTTATTACCACATTAAAAAAAAAAATATATATATATATATATATATATATATATATATATATATATATATATATATAAGAAACATAAGGACCAATGCTTGATGTAATTATTTCTTTTACTTGAATATTCCAAAATACATACAAAACCTAAAAGTGCAGACGTGCAAGCAACTGTACAGTATCGAGCATAAATCGCTCTTCATCAAGCTTCTCTGTGTGTCACAGCCAGAGAAGCCTGATGAAGCCTGATGAAGAGCGATTTATGCTCGATACTGTACAGTTGCTTGCACGTCTGCACTTTCAAGTTTTGTATGTATTTTGGAATATTCAAGTAAAAGAAATAATTACATCAAGCATCGGTCCTATTGTTTCTTCATTTTGATTTATGGTGGAAGATTGGGAGTCCACCCTGACGATGCTGTGATCAAACCAAAGGACTAAGAAAAGAAGGTAACTGAATTTTGAATATATGTATATATATATATATATATATATATATATATATATATATATATATATATATATTAGAATAATTAAAGTAACAAGACAATATAAAAAGAAAAAAAAAAGAAATGAAAGAGTAAAAAAAAAGTAATAAAATATAAATATTAAAGGAAAAGGGAAGAAAAGGAAATAAAGAAAAGGCAAAACAAAACAACAATAAAGCAATCAAAGAACAACATTTTTGGGAGGTATGGGACTTTAAAGGTGCTCTTGGTTTACGTACATATGACACCGTTAATATATAAAATATATAGGAATTTATTAAATTACGTAAGAAAAATTAAAAACATTTCATACAATACATCCGCATCCCATTATGTGAAAAGGGACATGACTTGTGATGTTATATTGCTGTTTTCACGCTTATATTCTACATGTTTCACCGTGAGGCTTCTTCAGGAAATACAAATGTGGAATCTCATCTACTAAGCAAGTAAACATGTATATGAAATATGTTTTGTTATGATATTCACAAAGAAAATACATTACATGTACAGAAAAAGATATATCTATACATATGGATGCACACCCATAAATGGAAAGCGTCCCCCAATATTGATTCCTACCTCAATGTAATGAGGGTTTGGAGCCAAGTTATGGCCAAATTGTGAGAGAGGAATAGGGTCCAATGGCCCTGTGTGTCCAACCGACTGGAGATCGATCGCCCAAATGAGCCGGAGCTCCCGCAGAGAGGGGTATGTAATCATGAAATGTACACGAATAAAAGAATACAACCTATAATTCAATAAAACACAACATATCTATAAGGGCTTATGCCTCCATATCTAGAGCATTAGACGGACCAATGTCCTATTGAATAGAGCTTACTATGAAAAGTTTCTTTGGATAGGAGCCTGGGAGTCTGAAAATGCATCAGAGGGCATCAGTAGTCTGATTAAATGACGGCCAGCTCTACACGTTTCATTTCAATCTACCCTTCTTTATGTGATTCCATTACGTGTTGCCCATCCCGTGCCTAATTTACTAATATAACATATCCTCTTCCTTTAATGACATCAATCATCTCTCCACTGTGCCACCAAGAGGAGGAAAAAAGAAACAACAAAATGAAATAGTAGAGTGAGATTATATTGAATTAAAACATTAAACATAATAGGACACAAAAATAGCAATTCGAAATTATACACTTTTTTTATTTATATATATTTTTTTAATACTTTTTTTTGTATTGTTGGTTGTTTTACATATGTAATAGGGCGCTGTAAAGCCCCCTTCTTAATTATACTTTGAATAATGTTTTGCACAAATTGAGATTTGGTTATGGGTAGGTAAGTGGGAGGTTTTTTTCCTTTTTTTTTTTTTTTTTTCCTTTCTCTCTTTTGAAGAGGACATGATCAAGGATCTGGTGTGTTTTCTCGGGGTGGGGGGGTTAGTGTGGTGTATGTTAATGAAAAGATTTATATAGATATATTGTGCAGTGTGTATTTCTATGTTGTATGTTGAAATTTGTCTTAATAAAGAAAAAGTGATTATAAAAAAAGACGACGGCCAGCTTTATGGTTCTATAAAGACAAGTGGGGATTTCATTCTGACAGTTTCATATTCTAAACTGTGATTACATGACCCTCTGCACATACAGAAAACATGGGCATCCGCAAGTAGGGGCAAGGGGGGGCAATCCCCCCCCCCAGAATCGTCAAGAAGGTGTTGCATTTGCCAGTTGCAGTGTCCACCACAACCGCCGCTGACTTTTTCCTGAGTGTACCGGCTGCTCTCTGTCCTGATACATCTGAAGTCCCTCCCTCACCACCGGCCCGAACATCGGATGAGATGGCTCGGCTGCTCGGGCCTCTGCTGGGCAGCTGGGCCGTCCCACCGCTCCTCTTTAGTTATTGGCTGCCTGCCTGTGTATGTGTTGTGTAGATCCAGCCGGCGCCAGACACTCAGTGCAGTCAGTGGCCGAGCCGCCGAGTGATAGGCTGCCAGTGCCTACTCATCATCACATCACAGGAAATCCTGACCTTAAGTGAGTGGCATATAAAGTTGCAAGCAACAGAAGAAGAACCACAGGTAACAGCAGTTAGGACTTGGAGGAGCATTTTGATTTATATATTACTGTAAAGATATGTCTGTGTATGTCATAAGAGATAATTCGTCTTCTTCACTTTGTATTGCAAATTACTCAGGCCAGGCGCACCATGCCCATATTAATAACCTAGAGAATGTACATCTTTTTATATTGTAATGTATTGCAATATAGTACATCTGTTGTGGCCATATTTTGATCTTGATGAAAACAGCCTATACAGACTGTATAGGCTGTTTTCATCAAGATCAAAATATGGCCACAACAGATGTATTGCAATACATTGAAATATAAAAAGATGTACATTCTCTAGGCTATATGTATATGGGCATGGACTGGTACGCCTGGCCTGAGTAACTTCCAATACAAAGTGAAGCTGAATTATCTCTTATATAACACATACGGTATATAACACATATATCTTTCTACTGGAAAGATATATGCGTTATATAAGAGATAATTCAGCTTCACTTTGTATTGGAAATTACTCAAGCCAGGCGTACCATGCCCATATAAATATAGCCTAGAGAATGTACATCTTTTTATTTTGCATGGTTGACCTTAAAATGATACCTCCCCCCCCCCCCCCCGAAAAAAGTTCAGCGGAAGCCCACGACTGAAAACCTAGTTCTACTTATACCTGCCTCCGTTTAACAACAGTCCATGGGTCTAAAGACTCTAAAGAAAGACGGGCATAAATCCATCCAATGATAGCAGTCCCAGCTGGACCTATAAGTGCAAAGTGGGAAGTATGGGTAAGACCAAGTTCAAACCGGTAGCTATGTGTCAATTAGGGTTGCCACCTCATCCCTTTAAACCCGAGCACCTTTGAATTACACAGGTTCTGAGGCTAATTTAATGCAGATAAGGCACCATGTGAGTTTAATTACCACCTTAATCAGCCACAGAACCTGTATAATTAATATGTGTTCGGGTTTAAAGGGATGAGGTGGCAACCGTAGTGTCAATCTTTGGCCGTTCGTTTGTATAATCATACCTACTTGCTGTCAATGATGTTGTGAGATTCCCAGGGACACAAACAACATGTTGTTTTTTTGTCCCATTGTATGGGAATATCTTGTTTTTAAATAAATTATTTTTTAATATTACACCATGGGAGCCTTTTTTCTCCCATAAGGACCTTTCCTTGGGAATCTGCTGTTCATTATATTCTGATACGGGTACTAGAGGATCGAAAAGCTTGACGAGCCACAGATGGATTTCTGACATCACTCATGGATAACCATACATGCCTATCACCCCTGCAGGGGTAACAGGAGCTGGTGAGTGGGGACCCGAAAGGGGGAGCACACAAGTCACCTGGATTTTTCAGCACAAGAGTCACCAAGAACGTTTTGACTGACTTTGATCAATTTGAATATATTTTTATTCCTATTTATATATTTTTTGCCACTTTTTGGAATTTTTTCACATTGAGTTTTGGACTTCCCAGCACTTTCATAATTTATGTTTGATTAAGATTTTATGTACATCACGGGTATATTTAATTACATATTCTTTATTTTTTTTATATTTATTTTTTGATAATTTTTTACTTTTATATACACATATATATGAATTTTCTTGTGACCATATATCTTTTGTGTGGATAAGTCTGGGATATCCATATCTATTTCTATTTCTATTTTATATAGTACTATCAATTAGGTAAGGGGGCACATCACTTTTTTGCACATTAGGGAGATTGCTCCAATCAACATTTTCTGTTTATCCCTATTGTGATAGAATTAGGGTAGCGCCACACACCCCATTTTTTTCATTATTACTATTGCTAGTTCCCTTAGGGAGCTGATTAGGGGAGGCTGCAACCCTTTAAATATCCTGAGCCTGGAGACACCATTATTTTTATGGGTAAGACCAAGTTCAAACCGGTAGCTATGTGTCAATTAGGGTTGCCACCTCATCCCTTTAAACCCAAACACATATGAATTTCACAGGTTCTGAGGCTAATTTAATGCAGATAAGGCACCAAGTGAGTTTAATTACCACCTTAATCAGCCACAGAACCTGTATAATTAATATGTGTTCGGGTTTAAAGGGATGAGGTGGCAACCGTAGTGTCAATCTTTGGCCGTTCGTTTGTATAATCATACCTGCTTGCTGTCAATGATGCTGTGAGACTCCCAGGAACACAAACAACATGGCGTCAGCCACGTGGGTCCTTTTATACCCCTCCTCGTCGTGACAGATGCGATGATGCAATGTGGACGCAAATGGGAGGGGCTGCTTGATAACGAACAGCACCGGGCACCAGCCGAAACCACACATACCACAGCTCCAACCAATGAGCGAGGACACAGTCCAGGGCGGCTGCGCCACAGGGCAGGACCAACAAGAACAGCGCCATCAGTCCCAATTGTGATGGAGCTCATGGAGCAGGGCACTGGAGGGCCCAAGTGCCATTAGATCAATCGCAATCCCTCAATGGTGGCCACACAAAGGTGCCCCCGCCGGGGAGCCAACGAGTGACCCCATTGTGTGGGACCAATCTGCTTGGACGCCCTCGGATGTCTGCACAGGGATCCAAAAGGCGAATGGGCAATCAAGTCAGATGGGTCAACCTGCCACGAGCGTTACTCCAATGTAAACACACAAAGACAAACATAAAAACAAACACACATCAAACATCACAAAAACACTTTACAAACACAAATGCTATATGGAAACAATACAATAATACAAATGACAAAGAAGAATAAATAAAATAAAGGAAAAAAAAGAAAAGGATGATAAGAGAAGAAAAGGAAAAAAGAAAAGATTGCATTAAGCTGTAGAGTACATTCAGTGCCTTGTGCCCTTTACTATAACCTTGCAAAGACTACAAATGGAGCCACTACATGATCTGCGGAATGTATAGAAGTGTGTAGGGATTACTGCAGTAAAAATAACCAGTTTATCATCCTGTCACTGATCCCGTTTACTTCAAATTAGATATATGTTATAAATTGGCACAGCGCTGGCCGGCTGTATGAGACAAGAGTAGAGTAACAGTAGGGAGAATAGATGGCTTTGGAGATCACATTTGAGATATGAAATATGTTTTTTATTCAGAGAATGAAAACGCCAAAAGCGGCAAAATTGTTACAGATCATACAAGGTAAACTCAACACAACAACATAAAAAGGGCTCTGGTGGGTCACATTCTGCAACGGCTTTGTTTATTTATTATTTTTTACTCATAAGTATGTGACAATTAAAGTTGTTGTAAAGGTTACATAGGAAAATACAATACACGGTTGATTTACTGAAGGCAAAAAGACTGTTCATTTTTTGCAAAGGAAGTTGCACTTTGCAAGGGAATTTTCCCCAGAGCTTAGTGAAGATGGTGAAGTTTCACTTTAGAAGAATACCCAATCACGTGCAAGAAATATTAAACAAAAAAAAACATTTTTGTTTGCATATGATTGGATAATGGAAGTCAATAGTAAATCAATCCCAATATGACCACTTATATTAGGACATCCCTACAAATGGTTTATATTTTGATCTGAATGTAAAGAATTGTGCTTTTCCAGCCTTGTGGCAAGGCCAGGTCTTCTCATCCAACATAGTACAAGACCTCATAAATGCTATTTTGGCTGAATGGGCCCAGTATGACCAAATGTATGTGGGCATCCCTAAAAATGATGGAGTTCAGTTGCTTCCACTGAGGCATTCTGTTAATGCTTCATCATGCAATGACATTTTAGACATTTGTGCTCTTCCAGCCTTGTGGTAACAGTTTGGGGAAGGCCCATTGGGAGGAATTGGAACATCAACTCTGAGCCAGGTCTTCAAATCCATCATCAGTCTCTCACCATAAAAATGTTTTTTTTTGGCTGAACAAGAAGCAAGATTAATTTTGGAAATGAGGGGAAATCCACTTTCAGACAGTCACCAAAACAGGTATCCCTAACGAAAGACTTCCCCTCATCTGCCGTTCTTGAGCCCAATGTAAAATGTTGGATTTCTCATCACTATGGCAATGGCAATCGAGACCTTGTGGCAACAGTTTGGTGAAGGACCATTGGGATGAATTGGAACATCAACTGTGAGCCAGGTCTTCTTATCCAAAATCAGTACCTCACAAATACTCTCTTGGCTGAATGGGCCTATATTCCTACAGACACACTCCAAATTTTTAAGAAAAGCCTTCCCAGAAGAGTTTGGAATGCTATAGTTGCAAAAAAGGAAAGGTTTGTATTGCTGTCTGTGTTCCTACTGGGTAGAATAAGCTCTTTCTATGGGGTGTATTGACTAAAGGCAAATAAGTAAATATGCCTGTAATGTGTGCTAGAAATATCTTATTAATCAACAATTTTGTGTAAAAAAAAAAAATTATTTTCATTCTGCATTTCAAAAACTTTAGGCAAGAAAATGAAGTCTTCAAGATACTCACCCTGCCTCATAGAAGATACCTTGGGGTGTTTTCTTTCCACAATGTGGTCATTTTGTGGGAGTTTTCACTGTCCTGGGGCTCCATGGCCTCCAAAAATGTCAATGTTGTTAGGAAATTAGATGTGTAATTTATGTTTTTAGAATGCCTGTAGGTGCTCCTTGGATTTTGGGCCCCTCTATATGGCTAGGCTTTGAAAAAGTCTCACACATTATTAGTATTGCCATACTTGGGAGGAGTAGCAGAATGAGTTTTGGAGTGTAATTCTAAGTATGCCTATGATGTGTGTTACAAATAACTTATTAACTGTCAACTTTGTGTAAAAAAAATACATTTTCATTTTCTTTCCTATATTTTCCAAAAAACGTGTGGCAAAAATGATATTTTCAATAGACTCACTATGCCTTTCAGAAAATACCTTGGGGTGTTTGCTTAACAAAATGTGGTCATTTAGTGGGTACTTCTTCTTTTCCTGGCACTTCGGGGGCTCAAGAAATATGTGTTTTGCTACCCCGGCAGGAGCCCCTGGTAATTTGGATTCTCTGTTCTGCTCCTCAACTCCAAGAACACCCTCAGCCCCTTTGACACACCTGGTTGATTTAAAGTTCATGTAAGTACTTATAAGAACACAAGTATATATGCCTTTATCTCAGCTGTGAATTAGCACCAGGAAATAGACACAAGACAGGTTAGTGGTAAATTAACTCAATGTATTGGTACAGGTAGGAATAAATTGTGGTTTGAACATAAATGAATATACAGAAGTAAGGTTCAGACACAGTCTGCTAGACAGTATAATCACTATGTCTAGTTCTGTACCACTAGACCCGGATTACATCATGAACCAGCAAAGTCAGCAATAAACATTGCATATAAGTAAGCATTAACTGCAATGTAGATAATAATATTATAACTAGTCTAGAGTGTACTCTAGGAGAATGGTTATGATATGGTGCAAAGTCCCCTGAGAGATACTTCTTAGCATAAGCAATGGGTGAAGATCTCTGTGTAGCAGCTGTAAAGGGACAGTCTTTAGCCCTAACTCTTCAAACGGCTAGCGTTGGGGACCCGTTGTATTGTTGGTGCACATTAGAACAGTATCAGTCAAACCTGCAGGCAGCAAGAAGGCTACTAGGTGGCTGTGTGATCAGTTCCTAAAGGGCTCAGTCCATTTAGTAGCAACAGATTATGGCCTCGAGGCTCTCTCAAGAGACCTAACGTCACAGCAGCAGTGGTCTCTCTTGTCCGATCACTTCTGGGTTGTCTGCACAACTTCAGCCCTGAGCACAGAATGCACTGTTTACTGTCAGTGGCTAAAGCCTTGTACACATGATCAGATTCTTGGCCATCAAAGCGTCAGACTTTTGTCCGAAGGGCGTATGCCAGGAACTTGTATGCCAGACCATACAAACGGTACACAATTGTTGGCCAACAAACATGAGCCTAGTGACGTACTACGAGGAATTTCAGCTCTTGAGCGCCATCCTTTGGGCACCTTCTGCTAATATTGTGTTTGGTGAGCATTGATTCTGAGCATACGTGTTTATACTTTCAACTTTTGTGTGATGGACTTGTGTACAGACGATAGGAAAATCTGACAACAGACTGTTGTCCGCCGAAAATTTACTAGCCTGCCATCCAACATTTGTTGGCAGAAAGTTGGACAACAATAGTCTGATGGAGCGTACTAACGGTCGGATTTTAGGCCAACAGTCTATCATCACACAATTCCCTGCCGAAAATCTGATCATGTATACCAGGCTTTAGTCTTCCAGCCCACAGATCACGTGTGGTACTCCCCAGATGTAGTTACAGTGCACAGTAGAGGTTCTCATGCTCTCTCGCCTCACACTGCCCTCTAACCCAGACTTCCAGTAAACTGCCTGGGAATATACCTCAGTTCTACTCCAGGGCTTGGTGAGGACTGTGGTTCCTTGTCAAAAGAAGTTTATTGAGTATACAATGTTATAAAGATACATAAAGTAAGTTTACAAGGATCTATAAAGTAAGCTCATTGTTTTACAGTAGGGTTTATATAGGTAAATATCATGAAATTTCAAATATTAAACATTGGGTTCACGTAAACCTAAATTAAAGATATATTATTTCCTTAGTTACTTTTGTAGATATTTAAATGATTTATACCTACTATACATATTGTTTACAAGTAGAGTGTATATAAGTCAAATAAATTCTGATAATGAGCTTTAATCGTAAGGTGGAGAAAAGGAAAGAGAAAGAAGAAAAAGGGTTGAAAGGTAGAGGTATGGTCCACAAGGTTGTCCCGCTCGTCAGTTTATTATTCTTTTTAGTTCTCTTTGAAGCCTTAGAATGGGTGTCTCTGTAAGTCATTTAATCTGTTACCATGGCAACAGGACAGAGTCATTGAAGTTTGACAGGAACTGTTGTTTTATCCAAGGATGCCAAAGTTTTTCAAATTTTGGAATTTGATTTTGATCGATGGCTACCATCTTAGCATGGGACATTGTATTATTCATTCTGTGAATTGTTTCTGCTAGTACCAATGTAGGAGATTTCCATGCCTTGGCCACTGTTTGTTTTGCAGCCGTTATTAGTTGGATCATAAGTTTGAATTGAGAGAGTGTTAACCATTCCGGTTTTAGATTAAGTAAAGTTAAATATGGATCTGGTTGTATTATTTTTTTAAATATTTTAGATGCAATCACGAAGACTTCCTTCCAGAAGGTTTGGATTACTGGGCACATCCACCATATGTGTAAATATGTGCCTATTTCTGGGCATCCTTGAAAACAAAGAGCTGAGGTATTAGGTGAATATTTTGCCACTCTAGCGGGTACAAGGTACCCGCGAGTTAGGACTTTATAATTTGTCTCCAGTGCTAAGATGTTGGGTGAAGATGACTTAGATGTGAGCCATATGTTAGGTCCCAGGTCCTCCTCCCACCTCTGAACGTAAGAGGGTCTATTAAGATTTGCTACTCCATATAATTGATTATAAAGTGATGAAATTGTACCTTTAGCAAATGGATCTTTTGTACAGATTGATTCAAAAATGGATAATTGGGATAATGGTGTATCCCCCTTTAGGAATGGTGTATAGAAATTTTTGATTTGGAGATATCTAAATATCTCAGAGTTTGGTAGATCATATTTTTCTCTAAGCGATGGGAATGAAAGGAATGATTTAGATGCTATGAAGTCATTTAGTGTCTGAATGCCTGATGTTGTCCAAGCTTTAAAAGAATTTGGGTAGATCCATGCCGGATAAAAGGCCGGATTTCTTATAAAAGAAAGGAGAGGATTGTGTGGAGATTGTAATTTTTAGTTTATCCCAGAGAGATAAGAAGTGTTTAGTTATGGGATTATGAATTTTAAAGCGGTCTTTAGGATCAAGCCATAATAAATTTGATATTAATAGAGGGTCATTTTCTGAAGCCTCTATAAATACCCATAATGGGATTTCCTGTTTTGCATGGTATTTGGACAGACTGGCCAAATGTGCTGCTCTGTAGTAGTTAGTAAAATTAGGGTATCCCAGGCCTCCTTTATTTTTGGGAAGATGTAGTGTGTGTATAGGTATACGTGGTTTAGAAGAGCCCCATATAAACGAAGTTGCTCTTTTTTGTACTATTCTCAAAAAATAGGAAGGAATTGGAATAGGGAGGACTCTGAATAGATAAAGCAATTTGGGTAGAATAGTCATTTTGATTGCATTAATCTTCCCTATCCAGGATAAAGGAAGTTGCGACCATTGTTTTATTAGATTTGTGATCTGTCTTAATACAGGAGGATAATTGGTTGAGAATAAGTCAGAATGAGATGCTGTTAAATGAATTCCAAGATATGGGATTGATTTTTCTGCCCATGTGAATGGGAGTGCAGCCCTAGCCGGGATTAATTCCATGTTTGTGAGTGAAATATTAAGCACTAGACGTTTCTTAGGATTAATCATAAGGCCGGATAGGGCTGCAAATCCATCAAGAGCTGGTATTAAGTTAGGACCAGAGACCTGTGGTGATGATGGAAAAAGTAATATATCGTCTGCAAATATACATAATTTGTGTGTAATACCTCCTACTTCAATGCCAGTTATAGTTTGGTTTGTTCTGATGTATTGGGCCATGGGTTCGAGTATAAGGGCAAATAATAAGGGAGATAATGGGCAACCCTGTCGGGTACCTCTTTCGATATTAAAGGCTTCAGATTTGTATCCAGCATATTTTATATAGGCTTTGGGTTTATTATATAATGCTTGATCCATGTTAAAAAGTGGGGTCCAAAACCCCATTTTTGTAATGAATATTGCATATATTGCCAGGATACTGTGTCAAATGCCCTCTTAATATCGAGAGATAGAAAACATAAAGGGATTTTCCGTTTTTTAACAATATGTGCCAATAACACTGCCCTGCGTATATTATTGCCTGCCTGTCTATTTGGCATGAAGCCTACTTGATCTCTATGTATTAATTTTCCTATAATGCTATTGAGGCATTTTGCTATTATTTTTGCTAATAATTTAATATCAAGGTTTAACAGAGAGATAGGCCGATAATTCACACAGGAAGTATCATCAGAAAGGGGTTTTGGGATCATACAAACAATTGCCATTAGTGTTTCTTGCCGAAAAGAATGTCCATCTAGAAGTTTGTTAAAAGTTTCAGTGAGAATGGGAGAGAGTATTTCTGAGAATGTTTTATAGTATAAAGCCGAGTAGCCGTCTGGGCCTGGTCTTTTGTTAAGTTTTAGGTCTTTTATGGCGTTAGCAACTTCATCTATAGTTATATGCTCATCCAAACTGCTTTTTTGATTCTGAGATAACTCAGGTAAGGTTATTTTTGAGAAGAAGGATTCAGCCTCTGTAGGATTAAATTCATTGTTTGTCTTGTATAAAGTTGCGAGATGTGAGTGAAATTTATGGACTATTTTAACTGGATTACAAGTGTAAACATTTTTTGATAATTTCAAACGTATTGGTTTGAAAGATTTGTTAGTTGAATTTATGTACCTGGTTTGTTTGTATTCATGTAGAAATTGTGTTTGGAGCGTTTGGAGCGTTTGAGGGATTTATCAACTGACTCAGTGAGAAATAGATCGTATTCCAATCTAGATTTTTCCAGATGAGATTTTGTACTCTGAGATGGATTATCTTGAAATGATATGTAGGCTGCATTAAAATTGAGTTCTAGTTTTTTTGCTAGATTTTTGCGTTCCTGTTTAAATAGTGCCATTTGTCTTTGTATTGTACCACGCAAGACAGGCTTATGAGCTTCCCACAGTGTTATTGGGGAGATGTCTGTTGTATTATTAATTGATATGTATTCCTTTAAAGCTTGTTCAATGGCCATCTGATGTAGTGGGTGTTTGAGCATTATGTCCGGTAAGTACCACGTTGGGTCATGCGCTTTTGGTATGGCTGAGGCTATAGTAGTGTATACTGCATTATGGTCAGACCACGGAATCGGAATTATATCTGATGCAATAATTTCTGGTATCATTCCTATTGTTAGAAAAATATGATCTATTCTGGTGAAGGTTTGATGAGGGTGCGAGAAATAAGTGAATTTCTTTTTCATTGGGTTACTTTCTCTCCACGAATCTACCAGATTGTATTTGGAAAGAAGTTGAGAAAAAGGTAATCTAGAGGTTATTTTGGATGGTGTAAAAGGTGATTTATCTAGAAATGGGAGGAGGACCTGGTTCGAATCCCCACACATTATCACTGTTCCTATTTTGTGTGTATTAATCACTTGTAATATATGTGAGAAGAATGGTGTAGGTTGTTTGTTAGGAGCGTAGTAGGAAATCACCGTGATTGCTGTATCCATTATATAACCCATGAGTATCAGGTATCTACCCTCTGGGTCTTTAATTTCTGATGATAAGGTGAATGGTGTGGATCGGTGAAATGCAATTAGAGTTCCCCTTTGCTTGGTACAGGCAGAAGCCGTGTAAATTTGTTGATAAAAAGGAGAAATATATTTTGGAGTGGAATCTTTGGTGAAGTGCGTTTCTTGGAGGCATACTATGTGAGCCTTCTTGTTATGGAAAGTACGGAATGCTTTGGTCCTTTTTTGAGGGACATTTATTCCCTGAACATTCAGGGAAAGTATATTCAGTGGTGCCATGGCAATAGATCAAATAGTTTTGACTTACTTTTTGTTATGCAGAGCTGACTGCGCAGATCAACCTGTGTGGACTGAAGAGATGAATAGATAGAAAAGAAACCAGTGAATTCTGGAGTAAAGAGTAAACAAAAAACATATGAGATTAGATGATAAATTGTATAAATTATTTTTTGCAAGTAATCACAATTTACCCGTGAAAGAGAATAAATATCTCTCTCAGGGGAATAAGTGCCTTCGTCACACTCCCACATAATATGGTTGGGAGAATGAGGAGGGCTAATGGGGGTACACGGATCTTCCGCTTACAGGAGAGAAGTGCTATGTCAAAAGACATCAAAATGATGTTTCATTAATTGGAGTGCAGAATATAGTTTTTGTTGAAATTATTTATTCCAGGGTGGTTGTATATGGTTAGTCTTGCCCTAGGCTAAATAATTCAGTTAGAAAGGTACTGTTAATAACTTTGGTATTGATGAAGATAGTTTGAATTATTTTGGGATTTTAACCCTTTTAGAGTAAACAATTACATATTTTATTCATATGTAACTGTTTAGATATGTTAACTCATAAAATTGAGGTTGTATTGCTTCAGATTAGAATAAACAAAAACATAATTCTAGGAACTAGTTAGGTAATAATATATTTGTTTTAAGAAAAGAAAGAAAAAGCTTCCATTACTTCTGGATTATTGAACATATTTGTCCTAAAAAGTAATAAATCTATTGTTATTACCTGATAATATATAACTGAACAAGAATTTCATTATTTCACTTATATATTCTAAGGCTATATGAATCAGAAGTAATAAGAAATATAACTGGAATGTAACATGATCCCACACAGTGTGTGACTATCAGAATGCAGTTACATTCAGTTATAAATACAGGTTTTTTTATAGAGATCCATCTCTTAGTATAATAAATGAAGAGATATCAGGAATTAGGATGTCAGTCCATTGAATCTTCTTGGTCTATGGATGATGTGGCATAACGGCCTCTTTTGTGAGAATGATGATTCCCATTTTGTTCTGAAATTTTCTGGGTGCTGCCTGAAGGTGAAGATGATGCCATTCTTCTGCGTGTGGGAGAGTTGCTGCTTGTGGGTTCTGTCAGATTTAATTTTAAAAGGGTTTGTTGTAGTTCATCTGCTGATCTGCTTCTGTAAATTGTACCTTGGTAGTTAAATCTGACTGAAAAGGGGAAGCCCCATTGATACATAATGTTGTGGCGTTGCAGTTCCATTAGTTGGGGTTTCATGGATCGTCTTTTAGTAATAGTAAGTTGGGATAGGTCAGCAAAAATTTGATAATTGTGTCCTTGAAAATTAAGTTCCTTTTTTTCTCTTGCAGCAATTAGTATTTGTTCTTTCGTTCTGTAATAATGAAATTTTGTGATTATATCACGTGGGGGTCCATCTTTCTTTTTGGCTCTGAGGGCTCTGTGTACTCTGTCCAGTTCTAAACGTTCAATAGGGATATCTGGCTTTAGTTCTTGTAATAGAGCAGTAATAGTAGATTGCAGGTCTGTCACAGTTTCAGGTATCCCCCTTATGCGCAAGTTTGAACGTCTGGCTCTATTTTCGTAATCTTCGAGCTTAGTTTGAAGTATTAAATTCTCTTCTTTTAATTGTTCCAATTCTGTTATATTTACTTGGGTTGTAATTTCAATTTCATCCATTTTTATTTCTAGGGCTGCGGTGCGGTTTCCCAGCTCTCTTATTTCTTTGGTTAGGCTTTTTGTTATTTGGTCTGAGGTTTGTTTTAAAGCCTTATGAAGCATCTTTTCAAATTGTAATAATATTACTGGGGATACTGAGGAGGCTTGTGGAGAAGTTTGTGAGAGGATTTGTTCTGTATCTGACTCAAATGGAGAGTCTTGCTGTGACATTTTCTGTCTGTGAGAGCGCCCTGATGCTGTATATTGTGAGGTGACTGGAGCTGCTTCAGCTGCAGTGAGTGCCTGTGAGCTCTTTGTGAGGTGATTTTTATTTCTGCCACGGTTTCCTCCCAGTACCATATTTCCTGCCCAAACTTTCACAGTTTGTTCCCAGGGGCAAAAAGGTTCAAATGGATACCTTTTGAGCCTGCAGGCTCCGCTTTGTCCTTCTCTTCTCTCCTCAGCGGTGCGGAGCTATAACAATGCATGTCTGCTCAGCTAGGCTCCGCCCATCTCCCTCCGGTGAGGACTGTGGTTCAAGTCCCATTTCTTTCAATTGACAGCACTCCTAAGGGGACTAAAAGCCCTATAATCCTCTTCCAGCCCTTCTTATTGGCCCATTTGCTGCTTACCAGGAGGAAAGGGGAGCTAGAAGGGGAATTACACAGCCTGATCTAACAGAGTGCAGTGGTGGTGGGGGGAAAGGCGAAAGCCAGCAGCTGCTCACCTCACTGCAGTGGGATAGAGGAGAAGGAGAGACCAGCACAAGAGCAGACCTCCCAGCACTCCTCAAGCCGCTACACACTTGGTGGGTAAGGGAGAGGAGAGCGGAGGGAAGGGGTGAAGGAAAGCACCCAGCTACACATGATTCAGAGGTTGGTATTACGGGGATTTCATTTATTTTTAATTGGGAGGAGATATTGTTTTTTATTTGTTGATGGGGCCTTTCTTTTAGGCTGAAAGGAGAAAGGGGTCAGTAGCATTAAAATTACCTAAAACACATAGACATTTGATTACTACACACATGGCTTTATCAAACTCAATGGAAGGCAAGAATTAAAAAACTATTTGCAGAAGCAGCATGCTACTAATTATAAGAGACATTACTTTTTGATATTTTGGAACACCTTATCATTTTAATTGTGACCCAGACTCTCAGATACCTTCCTGAAGAACATGGAGATTGATTGCGCAATAAGATATTCCAAGGACAACCTTTGATCACAGTGAAGGTATTAATAGTTTATTTAGAAGAGAATACTTACAAAGCACAAGTAAAGATTAAAAAGCAGACTCCCAAGTAGTCAGGTAGGACCCGCCGAACATAAACATTTTACATATTAACTATTTCAGTTAAGATTTTACACAAGCAACACATTATTTATTGCAAAAGACATTGATCCCTTTTTTTTTGTAACATCTCATCAGCTTGACCATGACCCAGACTCTTGCTGTAAAAGAGACTGTCTCTCTGTCTTGCACAACAAGACATTTCAGGACGACAGGAGAACAACAATTTGTTCCATTTCTCTGCAAATTCATTCTTTTTTTTGTCTACAAATTGATTCTAGCATGCAAACTGTTATTATATAAAGAGCCTAACATTAGCATATAAGTGCTTAAATTTGGGGTTTAACCACTTGCCGATCATATACTGTATACAGTATCTTACAAAAGTGAGTACACCCCTCACATTTTTGTAAATATTTTATTATATCTTTTCATGTGATAACACTGAAGAAATGACACTTTGCTACAATGTAAAGTAGTGAGTGTATAGCTTGTATAACAGTGTAAATTTGCTGTCCCCTCAAAATAACTCAACACACAGCCATTAATGTCTAAACCGCTGGCAACATAAGTGAGTGCACCCCTAAGTGAAAATGTCCAAATTGAGCCCAAAGTGTCAATATTTTGTGTGGCCACCATTATTTTCCAGCACTGCCTTAACCCTCTTGGGCATGGAGTTCACCAGAGCTTCACAGGTTGTCACTGGAGTCCTCTTCCCCTCCTCCATGACAACATCACGGTGCTGGTGGATGTTAGAGACCTTGCACTCCTCCACCTTCCATTTGAGGATGTCCCACAGATGCTCAATAGGGTTAAGGTCTGGAGAGATGCTTAGGCAGTCCATCACAATTACCCTCAGCTTCTTCAGCAAAGCAGTGGCCGTCTTGGAGGTGTGTGTGGGGTCATTATCATGTTGGAATACTGCCCTGCGGCCCAGTCTCTGAAGGGAGGGAATCATGCTCTGCTTCAGTATGTCACAGTACATGTTGACATTCATGGTTCCCTCAATGAACTGTAGCTCCTCAGTGCCGGCAGCACTCATGCAGCCCCAGACCATAACACTCCCACCACCATGCTTGACTGTAGGCAAGACACACTTGTCTTTGTACTCCTCACCTGGTTGCCACCACACACGCTTGACACCATCTGAACCAAATAAGTGTATCTTGGTCTCATCAGACCACAAGACATGGTTCTAGTAATCCATGTCCTTAGTCTGCTTGTCTTCAGCACACTGTTTGCAGGCTTCCTTGTGCATCATCTTTAGAAGAGGCTTCCTTCTGGGGAAACAGCCATGCAGACCAATTTGATGCAGTGTGCAGTGTATGGTCTTAGCACTGACAGGCTGACCCCCCACCCCTTCACCCTCTGCAGCAATGCTGGCAGCACTAATATGTCTATTTCCCAAAGACAACCTGTGGATATGACGCTGAGCACGTGCACTCAACTTCTTTGGTCTACCATGGCGAGGCCTGTTCTGAGTGCAACCTGTCCTGTTAAACTGCTGTATGGTCTTGGACACCATGCTGCAGCTCAGTTTCAGGGTCTTGACAATATTCTTATAGCCTAGGCCATCTTTATGTAGAGCAACAATTCTTAATTTCAGCTCCTCAGAGAGTTCTTTGCCATGAGGTGCCATGTTGAACTTTCAGTGACCAGTATGAGAGAGTGAGAGCGATAACACCAAATTTAACACACCTTCTCCCCATTCACACCTGAGACCTTGTAACACTAACGAGTCACATGACCCCGGAGAAAGAAAATGGCAAATTGGGCCCAATTTGGACATTTTTACTTAGGGGTGTACTCACTTTTCTTGACAGCGGTTTAGACATTAATGGCTGTGTGTTGAGTTGTTTTGAGGGGACAGCAAATTTACACTGTTATACAAGCTGTACACTCACTACTTTACATTGTAGCAAAGTGTCATTTCTTCAGTGTTGTCACATGAAAAGATATAATAAAATATTTGCAAACATGTGAGGGGTGTACTCACTTTTGTGAGATACTGTATATACGGCGGCAAGGCTCTGCTGCGCAGGATCACGTACCTAGTACATGATCCTGCACTTCCGGGTCTGGTGTGCGTGTGCACCGCCACTGGCCCACTCCTGTGATTAGACACATCGGGAGCTGATCGGTGGGTATGGCGGACTCAATGTCCACTGGCACCCGCTGATGCTTCGGTACACAGGCAGAATGGCGGTCTGCCTATGTAAACAAGACAGATCACCATTCTGTTAGTACAGAAGGCATGGATCCTGTGTCTCTGCTAAGCAGGGGCACCGATTCATGATTTTCCCTAATACAAGCACCTCCCCCACAGTAGTAAAGCACTGGTCAGGCACACATTTAATTCTTTGATCGTCCCCGATGTGTAACCTTCCCAGTCAATGTTATTAGTGCAGTGACAGTGCATATTTTTTTTTGCAAGATCACTGTATTAGTGTCACTGGTCCCCAAAAAGTGTCAAAAGTGTCAGTTAGTGTCCGCCGGAATATCGCAGTCCCGCTATAAGTCGCTTATCACAGCCATTACTAGTAAAAAAAATCATGTTTAAAAATAAATAAATATATCCCATAGTTTGTAGACGCTATAACTTTTGCACAAACCAATCAATATACGCTTATTGGGATTTTTTTTTTTTCAAAAATATGTAGCAGAATACATATTGGCATAAATTTATGAAAAAAAAATAGATTTTTTACATTTTTTTTGTTGGATATGTTTTATAGCTGAAAGTAAAAAAAAAATATTGTTCTTTTTTTTTTTTTCAAAATTGTCGGTCTTTTTTTGTTTATAGCGCAAAGAATAAAAACCGCAGAGGTGATCAAATACACCCTAGAGAAGCTCTATTAGTTGGGAAAAAAAATTACATAAATTGTATTTGGGTACAGCGCCGCATGACTGCGCAATTGTCAGTTAAAGTAATGCAGTGCCTTAACGTAAAAAAAAATGGCCCGGTCAGTAAGAGGGTGAATCTTTCGGAGGTCAAGTGGTTAATCATTATTAAAAATTACAAAAATTATTTTTCAAGATAGAAAGATGGAGAATACATAATAATTTAATTGGTAAAAATAATAATTCAATTTACTAATACAAATAAGAAAAATAAATACATTTAAAAAATAACTCCTTTAGTGTAGTGAATTAACCTTATAAAGCTGAATTTATTTGTGCTGTAATGTTCCCATTAATCCTCAATAATCGTATCAGCTCTGCACAGGTAAATTTGCGTTCTCTCATCTATACTTATACATTCCGATCACTCTCCTATCCCCACAGTGAGGTTCACACTCTGAATTTTCTACAATTAGTATTCCAGGCCACGGCTATGTGTGACACTGAGGGCCACCCCCCTGGTAGACGGGTGGATTACACCGTAGAAAAGTCTATATCTTTACTCCTTGCAGTCTGCCCCCGCTGAGAACATTTGAAATGTATCATTTTCTTCTTTCTGCTATTCCAGATTTTACAGCGGAAAAGAGAACACGGTGGTATAAGAGAACGCTGTGGGTTCCGCGTGGAGCCTTCAACTCAAGAGGAAGAAATAAGTGAAGTATCTGGTGCAAGGACCACATCATCTCTGTAGATATGGGGAAGATTTGGGTAGATCTATTGAGCGGCTGGCTTTATATAATAGGTCAGCCTCCTAGAATCCTTTGTCATAAGTCATGTGACCTGTGCCTTGGCATTAATTATTTGACTGGCCACTAGAGGGAGCATGGATTTATCATTTCAACGTAAAGGGGATACTTTTTTTTTGAGCTTTACATGACTCTTTTCTTATATGACTTGGCTAGATGGATGAAATTCCTGGTGCCCAACGTCATACCTTCCAACATTTTGAGATGGGAATGAGGGACGCCTACTGGCAAACATATGTAGGTATAGGACACACCTCCTGCCACACCCGCTTAAAGGAGACTTAACCAAAAAAAAAGGTTAATTAAATCCACAATGGCTTTTTTTTTTAACCACTAATATTCCTTTATATTGGCGTTTAAATTTTTCAAATGCAGCAATTTAGAATTTGGATGAAAGGTTTAGGAGTGGGAAACACTTTTTGAAAGATAAAAAGTTCATTTTATATACAACTATATAAATCAGACCAAAATGAGGGACAAATGAGGAGGAAAGAGGGACAGAGGGACATTGCTCCAAATCAGGGACAGTCCCAAGAAATCAGGGACAGTTGGGAGCTATGCCCGACGTCTCTGTAGACTATAGAACACCTCCCCACTGTGTTATGGAGATGACGATGGAGGTGTTCTGTAGTCCTATCAGGCACAGTAAAAGGGATGGGCAGTAGCGGAAGGTGCCCAGGCACAATGATTCCATGTGCCCATCAATCATTCACACTGGCACTGCTACTAATTAGACTTCCAAGGTCTGCTCTGAGTGCCCAACATGCAGAGCAGGACAGGGCTCTCTGTGTTCCTGCACCCATCATTGGAATGAAGCTGCACTACAGTCAGGTGGAGTTATCTCTGTGTAACAGGTGGTTGGTCCAGCCTGCACGTCTGACTTCATTCATTCGACTGAGGATGGGGGGGGCATAGTTTGACATCTTTTCCCTGGACATAGGCCTCTGCATTGAGCCCTATGCTAGGGTGACAATGCTGCTCCTCTGTAGATACAGTACATTGAATGTTATCACCCATTGAATATACATTGAGTAAACTGAGCACATTGAATGTTGTCACAGGAAGGGTGGTATTGGCAGGATCACCAGATGACAATAATAGTTAAAAAATTAAAAAAGAAAACTAACGTGGCCATTACACCTAAGGTCTAGTAAGCTGAAACATATTTTCCTGATGCATAAGCATGACAGCATACACGTATGGGTTAGGCTCTGCCCCTCGCCCAATCAATGGTTATACTATATTTAAATAAGTCGCCTCCCTCTATTCTCTTTTTGTTCCTCAAACGCTCAGCTGGTCATGGCTGTGAATCAAAGACATTTTTTTTTGCCCTCACCTTGCCGGATTCATCTGGCCAGCCATACAGGTTCAGCATCTTTCCTGTGACGAAGCCCCTCCGTTCGGTTGTAAAACTTCCATATGTGGGAGACCCCCCCAAGGCCCGGATACTGGGGGGGCTGGGAAACTGGTCTCTGGATGCAGGTAAAACAGTTCTGCCTTGTGGTTGGTTGGGACTGACCCAGTCTCTCCTCCCTGGTGAGTTGTGGCCACACACACACACATTTTGTTAGTCTGGTTTTGGGTATGTTGGTTTTCATTGCAAAGATGCTGGAATTTTTGTCAGTGCTGCCCCCTTCCTTGTCTGCTTCCTGTGGCTGGATTGTGGTCTTTCAGTCGGCAGGGAGCAGCAAGATGATGTTGGGGTAACTGCTGGCCCATTGTAGCGCCAGAAGCTCCAGACTGCTGCCTGGGAATGGGTTGGTGGCCACCTGTTCGGGAATGGGGCCTCTCCCATCCCTCCTTAGAGCCAGTCATGGAGGGATGCTGCACAGAACAGGTAAGATTCCCATGGGCTGTCATGGTGTGTCTGAATCATTATGCTGTTAATATACAAGCTGCCAAAGTAGGTTAAACTGCTGTGTATAGTTCTGTCTGTTTCATTTGCTCACAAATGTTTGTCTGTAGGACTACTAATGCATGAACTGATACAGGTTTTTGCTGCAAAGTTGAGTCTTTCCTATTAAATCAGCAAGGCCTGGCTTTGCAGGTTTGAGATCACTGTGTCAGATGCTCTGATGCTTGGATTTGCTGTTTTTAATTTTTACAGGGCAGTTGCCTAGTGTGGGTGATCCTGCCAGGTATATTAACCCTTCATTGTGCTTGCTTATGACAGACTGATGCTTCAGCATGGATGACATTGCTATGCATTGTGTTGCTGCTATGCATTTAAGGTCTGCTTTTGGGTGCAATATGTTTAATGAGATGCATTAACCTATTATGTGAAATTCAGTGTTCTGCTTAAGTTACAGTGCCTTAAGTAATTGGTTTATTACAATACTATCTGTAATTGCTCCTGCCTAAGGGTTTAACCCTTGTTCACAGCATATAAGTCAATTTGCTGCTTCAGTGTCTGCAAATGGATGTGTGGGTGGCCACTGATTTGGATTAAGGCTGTCCTAGCCAGTACTTCCAGGTATTTATTATGACCATAAACCTGCAGCTCATATCTTGAGCCATAAACTTACCCAGAGACCAGCCACCAGCCACCATAAGGTGAGGGTCAGGTAGGTATGCTATCCTATAAATAAGAGTGCACAGGCAGTATGGATAGTAAAACTCTCCAGCCCTTAAATACCAGCACCACTCCCCAAAGGTAAAGTGGCAACTTGTTCCTCCAACAGCGACAGGTCCTGTTTGGCTCTAAAGAAAACTGCTATACATTCAAAGTGCTGCCAGAAGGAGCAGACTAAAGAAAATCACAATAAGGATCATCCTGGGCAGTATGGGGAGTGTGGTAAGCTGATGTGCCCAACAAGATGCTCTGCCAAGTTGCATATCAGGCGGCAGTAAACACAAAGGCAGATGTGTTGACTCAAGTGCAAACTGACTGGGTGGATCTCTAGTCGCTAACGCTCAGGTGCTAAGCTAATCAAACAACTGAGTTTGTTTAAAGGGTACCTCTGCCTCAAAAGCAGCAGGCCAAGGAGCTTTCATCAGATTGGCCAGATGTGTCTTCATGCTAGCAGAGGATGCAAGATGCCCAATGTTGGAAGGCAACATGTTTTATTTCATAATACAAGAGGTGTTTGAAATATGAACTATGGCTATACCAAGCCTCCGCATTCTTGATGGCTGTATGGTATGTAGCAAGTTGCACAAAAGCTTTGTAGCATATCAGAATCTTCATCTGAAAGAAGTCAAGCCTCTATCAAGGCTGAACAAAAGCTTGGCTCCTGATCGACTGGTGTGATAACACTATGCACGCAAGCTTCAAAGAGGGCCATGGCTGCTTGGATGATTGATGAAGGTGGGTTACAAAGATCAAAGATCAACTGGCACTGAAGATGACCCAGGACACACAGACATGATACATGGACAATGCTGCCCCTAGAGTCCAATACAGCAGGATGGACAGTAATATAATATATTGAGGAGCACTGCCCTGTAAATACTTTGATTCGTCAAAAGTCTAGATGGTCTGGCAATGGGGTTGGGTCTAGACGGTGTATGACTGAAGTTTAAAAAGGGCTGACCAAGACAGAGAACTCTCTCTGTTACCATCTTGAGCCCAGCTGATGAGACTGTGTCTAGGAGACAGCCTTGTGATAAGTATCTTTAATGTCCTTTTGTTATATGCTCTATAGTATTTTCATATTAGCATTTTCCTATTTTCTTGGGAAATAAATAAGACGTTGTTTTATTAAGCAGTGTGTTTGTTTTCATAGCTAACCTTATATTATTGTGCTATCAACAGTAAAATTATCAGAGTTTTAATAGACTAGCTAACTATAGGAATAGACAAATTAATACATATATGGAATAAATAGAGAGAATCTGTAACCACCCTCGGATGGTGCAATAGCCTTCGCAGAGGCATGAGAACAGCAATATGGATTTGGAAATTAAGCTTTATACTACCATTAGGGAGTATGGTGTGGCCTGCGTTGGAGTTCACCTCAGTAGCCAAGACTATTTGGTTTTCAGCAGACAAGTTGAAGGCATACTTGGCCAGTAATATGCCTCTGTGGTGTTTGATCCATGAGTGAAATTAGAGTGACCAGCAAGGCAGTACAACCGCTATGGATGCAGCAGGCTGTTCCTCCTACTATTCTGTGGGGTTATTCAAGCCCTATTGCTTAACCCACTGACTGCATATACCTCTTCTAAGTCAAATGGAATGTGATTTAATATGGAATCAGTGATATCTAGATCAGGGACAGGCTAGTCACCTAGGCCCAGAACAAAGAGTTGGTGACAGGGCCCGAGAAGAGCTAGAGAAGAGATTGTAAGATCCATGATCTTCTTTGATTGCCTAAGCCCAAGTCTGCGCCTCTCGAGGAGCAGCAAAGTTCCTTTCACTCCAATGTGCCCAGTAGGTGTTATATTGCAGAAATGAATGCAAATTTGGGCAGGAGGCTCAGGATCAGTGGAGCCTGTACAGCACTTGTCTTTGTGATGTGATCTGTCTGCAACAAAATCTTGGGACAACAACGGAAGATTCCTGGTGTGCTGGTGAGTTGTACTTTGTGCAGTAAGGAAGTCAATGGAATTTCTTTCCACTCTTCCAACTCTTCTAATTCCCACTATGGTTCTTTAGAGCAATCAAGGCTTTAAGCAAATGTTACCAAATCTTGCCAAACGGGAACGATTGGTCCATTGTTCTTTAGTCGGAAAGCAGATTTAGTCAAGACTTGGAATGAAGGATCACGGTCCAAAAACGTCATATGGAGTCATTAATAACAATAGCTCAAACATCAGACAAAACAGCTACAGTTTCTCTAGATCTAGCTGATGTGTACATTCGCACTTTGGTACACCCAGGCTTCTGGGAGTTTGACTTATGGTTCATTGAACAACCTTTGACCTTTCCACATACTCAAGACATTTTCCAGATCATTGCTTCCAGTGCTGGCCATCTTGCAGAAGCTGCGGGTGGCTCAACATCGTCCAGGTCCTGGCAAATCCTGATTCAGACTCAGATCAAATTTGGACAGATCATCAACTGGGGAATGCCATCTCATTATAATAATGACATTTTAGACATTCAGGAGAATACAGTAGAGTTGCCCTCACAGAGGGTGACAGTATTAGGTCCTTATTTGGAAGCAAGTTCTAGCTCTATCCCACCTGTTTGTATCCCATGGTCTGAAATGGTCAAGAGGTAGTCTACAGTAACCCATGCAGTCGGTTGGATACACTGGAAGATTGAGAACATCATAATCTGGCCTTCTAAGGTAGTGGAAGATTTGCTTCCTCTTCCAGGGAATATTACCCCACATATGAGACAAGTTTCGTTGATGATGGTGGCTAAGGATAGTTAATTTTGTCAGCTTTCATCAGCTTCCAGGCACATCAATCATCAAAGTCTATTCACTTTCTTGGTATTCACCTCTGTGACCTCCTAGCTCAATGTCAATGACATAGGCCAGTGGAGGCCATTTACTAAGAAGGCACTGCACCAGTTCATACATTAATTGGTGCGCTGGGAAAGTAATTAATTGAACATGCAAACCGGCGCATATTGAAGCGCAAATAGCTATAATAAATACCTGCATATGTAAACTGCAACTGTCGCTAGGGTAACTGCGGTTTTCTCATTGATAATAGCACATGCCCAATACAATTGGTTAATTTCATCTCATTGGATGTGTCTTGTTAGGCAATTAGTAGGTGTACTCAGTTAATTTACCCTTTTGATGCTAATCTCATTCCTATCACTAATATATCTTTGAAATGTGTGTTTTTTTTATGTTTGTTTTTTTTGTTTTTTTACCCAAATCTTTCAATACATTACAAAGTACAGAGAGTTTCTAAACCCAATAAATTAATATTTTCAGATCTTGATCTTTAAAGGTGACCATACACTGCAATCAGTTAGATCTTAAATAAATTAGATTTAGTTCAAGAGCCTGTTTGATTTCCTATAATTTGAATTAGCTGTTCAAGTGCATCTTCCTATTACCTATTTTGCCTAAATATCGAGCTTTACACAGACTGGCCATTCAGATTGCATAGTGCATGACCGTCTTAAGTGCCAAATTTGAAATGAAGATGTGCCATGACCCACTTGTATTTTCCAAACGATATCTCTTGGACATAATACAAGGCACATGAAAAAACAGCTTTTTTCAAGACATGCTAGAGCGATCAGGAATCTTCAAACTACGGCTCTCCAGCTGTTGCAGAACTACACATCCCATGAGGCATTGTAAAACTCTGACAGTCACAGACATGACTAGGCATGATAGGAATTGTAGTTCCTGAACAACTGGAGGGCTGTAGTTTGAAGACCACACCACAGATGTACCGTAGATGTACACCGCAGATGCAGATTTCCAGGACTGGACTAACAAATGTTTCTAGTGAAAGGCAACTGGTGTTTTCTATTAAACATGGTCTACATGGGCCATTTACATGCATCACAGTTGAACTTAGAAGTATGTCTTTGCAAAGTTAAACTAAATGAAATACTTTGTTATTTTTGCTTGGGGATAGAGTGTAGAGGGAATAAAAATCTTGTCAGTTATTGGGGATGTCTGCACCCCTGATAGGGTGAAAACACCTCCCAAATGTTGCCACTTTCTCCTTCACATTTATTCACTTCCTGTCACATAGCAAAACAGGAAGTGAGGGTAAAACCCTACCAATGTCTTTCCTTGGGGACACACAAGTCAATCTAAATAGTTTCCCCATTAGGTAAATTGCACTCTAGCATTTTGCTGTGTACACCCCAAATTATTAGGTATCTTGGACTTTGGGGTTTATTTACTAAAGGCAAATCATCTTTGCATTACAAGTGCAGTTGCTGGAGATCCGAGGGGGACAAGCAATGAAAATAAAAAAACAGCATCTTTGCTTCTACATGATTGGATGATAAAATCACCAGTGCTTTCCCTCAGATTTACAGCGATTACACTTGAATAGCAGAGTGGATTTGCCTTTAATAAACCCCAAAATACCTAATAATTTGGGGTGTACACAACAAAGTGCTAGAGTCCAATTTGCCTAATGGGGACACTAGTTAGATTGACCTGTGTGTCCCCAAGGAAAGACATTGGTAGGGTTTTACCCTCACTTCCTGTTTGGCTATGTGACAGGAAGTGAAGCCAATTTTCAGAAAAGGGACACAAAGCCCAACCTAAAAAAGGCAAGCAGGGGTTCTAACACTCACTTGGTTTCCTTCAAATGCCCACAATTAGAAAAGGATTGTCTTGAGCTAGATTGTAGCTCAGTGGTTCTCAAGCCTGTCCTCAAGTACCCTCAACAGGCCATGTTTGCAGGTTTTCCTTCATCTTGCACAGGTGCTTTAAATCAGAGTCAATGGCTTGGTATTTTGGGCAGCTATTTTAGCTAACATAAATTCCCAGAACATGTCCTGTTGGGGTTACTTGAGGACTGGGGCTGAGAACCACTGCTCTAAAATGGAAAATTAAATACGTACCTCTCTGTCATTTTTTTTTCTGGTGCCTATCCATGGCAGTATACGCACAATCCATGCATATGCTACCATGAAGGCACCAGGAAAGTAGCTTTTAGACAAATTGCGCCTTTTTTTGTTTTGCCATGCCAATCAGCCTAGTTAAGTTGCAGCTGGGAAATCTGTTGCATGAAAATTGTTTGGGGGGGGAGAGAAAGTGTGAAGTGCATTACTTGCAATGAGCATGCATCTCATGCATGCATTTTATTGGTCAAGAAAACAGGACTTGGAAAAGAGCAAGGAAAGCAAAAAACACATGTATGTTATTTGAGAGAGGAATGGGGGTGTGGCGCTACCTAAAATGACACAGTGTATAAATATGGGATAAATAATCAAAATGTGAAACCCAGTGCATCTGGACCCAATTTAAGTCCACACCTCAATACGAATAGACTGGTTCCTATATGTGTGAAAAATATCTGCATAAAGGTATTATAAATAATATAAACAAATAATAAATAAATGGTCTTTGATAACGTCCTATGACGAAACGCGTAAGGCGGAGTCACGCTCACACGTCATACCCGGAAGCGCTGGCCTGGAACGCAAGTCTGGAACGCACGCTAAGGACTAGCTTCCTGGTTCTAACCTTGTACATGGCCGCGCTGCACTGGGTTCGCTGCTGTTTTTATGGATTTAACTTTTAAAATAAATTGAACCTACTACACTACAGGAGTCCCTTGTTTCTTTTTCCCGGAAGGAGAGGATTGACTGGTGCAACTAAGCACACGAAGGTGCCCAGAGCTGGAGCGCATATCGGGGGGGGGCCCTGAACGGGAGTGCTGGATCGGGATCACGGAGGTGTGGAACACAAGCTGAGACATCCAAGGGGATCATCCATTCCAAGCCACCCACTCTGTGCTTACTACCCCTGCAGGGGTGACTACTGTTGGTGAGTGGGGGCACACAGGGGGAGCACCTGAAGTCACTAGATTCTATGAGCACAGAAGTCACGTTGTCTTTTCACCTGTTACTTTTGGACTATACATGCTGGGTATAGACACCTCTATAATCTCATGTTGGATTATGGAAAACACAACATGAATGATCTATATGGTTTATATATAATATTTTCACATAGCCACATGGATTTTTTGGTTTAAGTTGTAATATTTGCCCAACATTTACCTTTACCAGGACGAGAGAGTATTGGACATTTTATATATAATTATATATTCTTTGGACACTTTGGCACTAGACTGGTTCATAATTAGGGTGTATGCACTGTAAAATGACATTTTACGTGTACTGGTGAAGTGTTTGGTATAGTTTATTATTTGTTTATATTATTTATAATACCTTTATGCAGATATTTTTCACACATATAGGAACCAGTCTATTCATATTGAGGTGTGGCCTTAAATTGGGTCCAGATGCACTGGGTTTCACATTTTGATTATTTATCCCATATTTATACACGGTGTCATTTTAGATAGCGCCACACCCCCATTCCTCTCTATTTATTCCAATAGCTCCCATTGGGAACTAATTAGGGGGAGGCTGCAACCTTTCCATTTCCTCAGCGCGGACCTTTAATATTTCATGTTAGTTTGAGACACTAACAGAATATAGGTTTTGAGGTCTGACCATTTTGCAGAGGAAATTAACAGGAGTTAAAAGGACTGCGCCCACAAATGGACAGTCTCTTAAGGATTTAAACATTTAGTAGTCACAACAGCTTGAGGAAGATTTTGAAAAAGAATGCAGCACAGACAATTAAATCATAGTGAACTAACAACCTACAAACATTAACATAAAAATATTGCACACGCACGCGCGCATACACGCACACACACTGCTATCTGCAAGCTTTATATAACATAGGTTTGTGTGCTAATGAGACAATTGAAACACACAAAATGGAAGTTCACCCAATGTAGAGCCAGAACTTCAAAGTGAGTACACCTGTTAAGTATGTCCTTAAATTACTAACCCAAAAAACACACTCTCTGAGCATGCCCAGAAAAGTGCTGTTCACACACAAAAGCACCAAAAAAAAACAAAGTCCCTGAGCATGCCCAGACCAACCCAAATGCAGCTAGCACAAAATAAGCCACCCCCTGTCCAAAATTAAGCACATCATCCAACATGCTACAAAATTACAGATGGGACAAACACCCCCCTGTCCAGGGGGGACAAACAAAGAGCCTAACATGGGCAAAAGTTATACAACAAGAACCATTTCAGTCAATGGGAACTGACTTGTTAATTTTGCTAGTCCCCACTTGGCTGGCTTATCTTCTAGTTATTGGCCTTAAAATGGGTAGGGGGGCCCAGGTCCCACCCTGAGGGACATATATCAATGTCATCAATTTGGACAACCCCAAAAATTAAACAAGGAGGAGTGCCTTTAAAAATGCAAAATTGCTTAAGAGCTACTAATTTGAGGGTGAGGGGGGCTTACTCTGCCTGTAAAGTGGTGCATCTGTAGCATGTATCCAAAAGCTGCTTCAAAGATGTACGGCTTTAGAGAAAACTTACAAATCTACATTACAGCTGCAAGATTTTAACCCAAAGCAAAAAAATAGCCTGCCCCCCAATACATACAAGGCCATTTGGGTCTGTTAAGGCTTAAAATGCCCCCCCCCCCACGTGAAAAATACCACACCAAACTAAAATATATTGTGCCCCTCCACACACTAACAAACCCCTAGCCAAGCACACAGCAAACCAGCCCATGAAAGGAGGGGTGGATGCTTGGGGGCAGGAGGGGCTTGGGCCCCCCAAAAGTCAACCACCTTGTTCCCCTATTCAGGGGGACAAGGGCCTCTTCCACACAAACCTAGGCTGGGGTTGTGGGGGGCTGCAGACAGGGGGCTTTACGGAATGTGGAAAACCCCTTTAAACTAGTGGGCACAAGGTGCTTTGTGGTTGGTATTGGGCTGAGCCCAACATGCCCCAAAGGCAGCTAGCTATGTTGAGAGCATGTGGCCTTGTATGGTTCAGGAGGGGTTTGGGTGATCGCTCTTCTCGCCCCTTTCCTAGCTGGCGCTGTTGTATGCTCTGAAAAAGGACATGGTTTGGATTGGTGAAGGCAGCTCACAGCTTTTTGAGAATAGAGTGGAGTTCCCCTTTAAAAGCAAAAGTTAGCCCATGGAAATCCAAGCGGTTAGAGGGGGGAGACAAGAGCATTGGAGAATAGAGTGTGGCGTTCCCCTTTAAAAGCAAAATCTAGCCCAAGGAAATCATATGCATCAGAGGGGGAGGTTAAATGCCCTTTTAGGAGGAGCTAGAGGACCGATAGTCTTTTTACATAATTTTAACAAGGTGCATGTCACATGTTGGCAACGTAACATGCTAACATGACCTGTGTGCAAATCTCCTTAAAAAAATACATATAGGTGAACCAGCGTATAACAATTGTCAAGTTTAGAGGTGCGCCCGTTCACCCCGTGCAATTGCATGTACGTTGCTTAACATTTACTAAGATTTTGGCCGCGCAGTGAACAAGCGCACGTGAATGAGCGCAACAGCCAATTGCGCATGCGCACTGCTTACATTGATCTTGCGCCGTTCTAAACGTACTTGCAGGCATAGCAGGCTTTCTCTGAAAAAGTTACTTTCTAATTCTATTTTGGGCATATTTGTTACTTGGGCAGTTGTTACTAAACTTGCTCACATCACCCCATAATATTGGCACCACCATCTTCTGTCAATATTGATTTGGAGATGCCATGCACCATGTCCATAGTGGGGCACAGATTGCATTCTTCCGTGCGCCAAGATCGCTATAGTAAATGGGGGATTTGCGCTCTGTTACTGGTGCCCCATTTTGGATATGTGTGTTGCGCCTCGCCATGCGCCTCTACTGATGGCACGCGGCTTTCGTAAATCACCCCCTTAGTGTCTAACATTAGTGGTACAGTGATTCCCAAGTGGGGAAGTCATTTGGGCAACACAGCCTAGGAGGCCTCAGTTATGCTCCAAACAGATGGCAATAGGTAATCTCCTATCGTCATGGCAAGAAGGAATGCAAGATTATTCAACTCATGCCAGAGGTATCTCCCATTCGGGTTTGCCAACAGTAAAACCTGTCTTATCTCATCGCTCTGTGTTCTGGCTTCTTAGAACTTCCTGTCAGACACGGTAAAATATGAAGCCTTGGATGTCAGGGGTGGGTCCCTAGACCAACAAGCAGTTCAATGAATCTCAACTTGGCAGTAAATTCAATGGTCAGGAATGGAAGTTATTCCTGTAAGAGGAGCTTCCCAGAAGTGGAATCAGTGGATCTACTAACCTCCAGCTGGGTCGGCAGGTTGGCCTATATAGTCACCAGACTCTGTGATCTCCAAACTCCTCAGATCCTCCTCAGATCCTTAGGATCCGTAGTCATACAGCTGTGATAAGGGCAATAATGATCCGGTGACCTTGCAGGCCGTGGTGTCCTTGCAGGCCGTGGTATCCTTGCAGGCCATGGTGTTCTCAAAGAACAGTCTTTGATCCAAGAACCTCCTATTCTTTCTGAGATCTTAGACATTACACAGCGGAGCCAAGTGTACCCAAATGTAGCCACGTTATATCTAGCAACTAGGAGACCAAGTTAGGAAGGCTCATCTAAGGGTCTCACCTTCAGTATTTGAAGCCCTGTGGAAGCCGGGGCACCTCTGGAAATCTCTAGGTATACTAGTACATGGGAAATCTTGCAGAATTTAAGGATGGAATCCTCTGCTCCCAGGCTCCCAGCTGTAAAGATTAAGATATCTGCAAGTAAGCCAAGATAAGGGATTAAGCGGTAGTCAAGTCTTGGTCAGGTCCTCACCTCGTGACCACTGCACATCTTGGGGAAACCAATTCCGAAAGACCAGTACAGTTCTTTCTTTCCCCTTTAGAACTTGCAGTGCAACTAGTGTTGGGAAGGTTGCCCCACTCTTCCATTCTTCTGAACAAGACTTCCTCAATAGGTTCAGTGACACTAAAGCAGTATTTCTTAAAGGGGTTGTAAAGGTAAAAATTTTTTCACCTTAATGCATTCTATGCATTAAGGTGAAAAAACTTTTGACAGTACCGCCGCCCCCAGGCCCCCCGTTTTACTTACCTGACGCCTCGAATCTTCGCTCCTCGTCCTCGTCAGCTTCATTGCAGCTCAGCCTGGTCGCTGATTGGCTGCAGTGGATGGATTGAAAGCAGCGCAGCCATTGGCTCGCGCTGCTGTCAATCACATCCGATGACGCGGCGCGCCGGGGGGCGGGGCCGAGTGATACAGCGAGCGGCTATAGCCGCCGGCTGTATCACGGGAGCGCGCCCGCAAGCACTCACCACCATGTGAGGGAGCTCGCATGAAGGTGGTAAATGCTTGCGGGGAGGAGCTGAAACAGCCGCCGAGGGACCCCAGAAGACCAGGTTCGGGGCCACTCTGTGCAGAACGAGCTGCACAGTGAAGGTAAGTATAACATGTTTGTTATTTTAAAAAAAAAAAAAAAATAACTTTACAACCCCTTTAAGCCTATCACGTCTGGGAGAAGGCGTTCAGATATCCAAGTGGTAAACTACCTTTTTGCTACCATAATCAAACAAAATAGCTCTGGTTTCTCCTTCTCCAGCAAAAGACAAAGGTCTGCATCCTTGCTTCTGGGTCAAGACATCACCCTTCCAGCATGTCCAAACTGAAACGTTTGCGTCACCACAAGCTGGGGTAATTGAATCTATGTGGACGAAATACATGGAAGTGGCCCTCTCTAGAAGGTCAGACAGTGGCCTCTTCAGGCCTGACAGTATCAGAAGAATACTTTTCACTGTCCATTAGAACAATGGCATTTTCTCGGGTCAAAGTAGCCTTAGGGGCTTATGGAACAAAGATTATTTCATTAATCTAGTATGGAGCTCACTTTACCAGGCGGGTGGCATACTCATGGGCAAAAATTCAGAGGTCCAGAATTTTACAGGATACCAACCAGGTTCATATACTACAAACCCTTTTTTTTTGCCTTTTGCAAAGTTAATCAATCAGCATTGAAAGCAGGGGAATTTACTTCAGTTCTAAATGAATCCAATGATATGTTGGTTAAAACACTTCTTCAGCATGGCCCTCCCTTGTGGTTTTATAGGCGTGCTACATCCCATACGTGTATGCTGTCATGCTTGTGTCTGAAAATTTTTTACTTACCTGACGGTAATTTTCCTTTCCTAATGCATAAGCATGACAGCATACAGGTCCCTCCCTTGTGCGTTTTGCATTTGAGTATAATTACGAGAATGCTGCCTAGGGGTAGGCGACTTATTTAAATATAGTATAACCAGTCCTGATTGGGTGAGGAGCAGAGCCTAACCAATACGTGTATGCTTTCATGCTTATGCATCAGGAAAGGAAAATTACCATCAGGCAAGTATAACATTTTCCGATACTTTCTGGTTCTTGGATTTAGATGCATGTTAAATAATTTGCTTTCATTATATTAACTCTTGTTACATTTTTATAATGTATGGTACATACCACACTGTGACCAGTAGAAGGAACGCAGAAATACAGATGGACTCTCAATCTCCAGTCGGTGTTGGAACTTTATCATTGCTTGGAGTAGCCGGGCCTGAACCTGGCTCTGTCCAAAGTTTTCCTCCCTCAGGACAATATCCATATCCTCCACTCCCATGTTTGGACTCTGTTGTCCACTAACCGATCAACCCTCCGCTTTTGCATTATAGTTCTGAACTTAATGGTGGCATTTTTTGAGCCAATGCCATTTGGCCAATTCCACTCCAGACCATTGCACTCAACATTCTGGTTGCATGGAACAAGACGGCTCAGTTTCTGGACCGTCATATCTACCAGGCCCACAAAACCAGGCTTGCTCTGGAATGGTGGGTGACAAGTCCAACATTGGAGTCAGGGAAATCCTTCATCCCACTGGTCTGGAATGTTCTCATGACGGATGCTAAAATATCATGCTGCGGAGGAGTTCTAGACACCCTTTCAGTACATGGGACTTGGTCGCCAGAGAAAGATCTTCTCTCTATCAATATCCTAGAATTTAGAGTGATTTAGTTGTCCGTGCAAAGCTGAACCTTTTGAATGAAAGGACATCCCACCCAGATTCAGTTAGACAATGCCACAGCAGTGGTATACATCAGCCATCAAGGAGGAACCAGAAGTCTGTCAGCTCAAAGAGGAGCAAGTTAGATTATGACTTGGTAAAACTTCACATTCTGTCCCTGTCCACTGTACACCCATGTACAATCCTGGTGTGAACAAGTAGCAGGTGAATGTTCTTAGTCTTCAATGTCTGGAGTCCACCTTCGCAGTGGACGCTCTGGTGACTCCATGGAATCAATCTGATCTTTGCCTTCCCTCCTCTGGAGCCCCTTCCTTGTCTGCTTTGCATGATCAAACTGGATTTTGGTGATTCTTTTTGCACTGAACTGACTTGGGAGGACGTGGTTCTTGGACTTTGTCCCACCCTTGGCAGACTGACTGTTCATGGAACCTCCAAGTTTGTCCGGATGTTCTGTCCCAAAGACCTTACTACCCTGCCTCTCAGCTGTTGGCTTTTGAAGCCCAGGTCCTGAGGGACAGGGGATGGTTAGATTTGTTTATCCCTATGCTCTTGAAAGCTAGGAAAGCAGCTTTGCATAAAGTCTACCATTGCAACTGGAAAACATATATTTCTCTTGATGCAAAACACAGAAATTTCATACCTGAAAGTGTATAATGAATCCTGTGTTTTTTCTAGTCTAGACTGGATAACCCTTAGGTCTTGAATGCCATCAAGAGTCAAATCTCAGCCTTGGTGATTCCTTTTCCGAGACTGTTTACCTCTACTCATTAGTGAAGGCCTTTGTGCAATTTATTGCTCACATTGTTCCTTCTGTGTGTTCTCCATATCAGCTAAATCTTTTTCTGTGGGTTCTTCAAACACCATCTTTTGAACCTATTAAAGCGGGGTTCCACCCAAATTTTGAACAATATCTGTATGTATTCTCTTCCTTGCCTAGATGTTGACATGCCGTTTAAAAAAATTTAAATCGTCGTAATTACCTTTTATTTTTCTATTCTTCTTTGCACTTCCTGGTTCTCCTCCCGTGGGAGTAGGCGTGTTTCTAGCCTCTCCCAGACTCCTGGGAGCTAGTCTCAGGCTTCCCAGGATGCCACTGAGCATGTGCGGGAACGAGCGGTGAATGCTGGGAGCACAGCATTCACCACATCCAGGAAATAAATGCTTGTGGGCTTCAAATGCCCACAATGAAGATGGAAACCGCCTGCAGTGAATAATATAAGTTATTCTTTCCGACGAAATCTGACACAGGCGGGACATATTACACACAATATGTGAGTATGTAATGCTGAGAAGAAAAGTTTGTGAATGAACTCAAAAAAAAAAAAACGATAGATAGGTGGACCCCCGCTTTAAGTATACTCCTCTGTCTACCTGTGCTTGCAAGCATAGGCGTGCGCACAGGGTGTGGGACAATGGGAACGCTGCGACTATGCGAGTGGGACTGTTTTTTATTTGGCTGTATAACTCCTGTGGGTGCAGACACTGAACGCGGAGTGAGCAGGCAAGCGGATGCATTTTCCGATGCTACTTCTATAGTTCCGGCTACTGCATCCCTGACAGCTGAATATCACTCTGCCGCCCGCTGTCAGGGATGCTATAGCCACAACTATAAAGGTAGCATCGGGGCTGGATTAACCCCACTGTTTTTAAACAAGACCTGCCCGCTGCCACCGTGGGGCTTCCAGTCCACCACTGCCCTTTGTCCAAGAAAAGTATTTGCCAGGACCGTCCCAGGCAGAGGAAGAGGAGGTAGCTTTTTCCTCCCTGCTTCGCCTCCGAGTGCCCCGCCTCCCAGCTTCTGCGCTGCAGTGCCAACAACGCAACAACCTGAGGTGAGGAGGATGCCCCGGGACTCAGGAAATGTCACTGGTAAGGGGGGAGTTGGGGGCACAGACTTTAGCAGTGTGTGTATGTGCTCTGCAGCAGGCAGGGAGAGAGGGGGGTGTAGTGCTTTTCATCTATCCTCTGAATTCTTTCATTTGTTGTATTAAATAGCTAGTAAGAAGTATGTATCACTGTTCACATGTACAGGGATGTTCTTTTCATCACATGAATATAAGCCAACATGCTCTTTGGTTCCCAGTCACTATGCAATGTTCTGTACCTGAAGTCCAGGATATGTCATGGGTAACCTACCCATAGTACAGACGTGTTAACTTAATGGCATCCTATTGTAGTAATAGCTTTACAAGGGCCTAATTAGAGGGTATAAGTACATATCCTATGTAAATATCATCACATCTCTTGCAGGGAATAAATATTGACCCCCCTGTCTCGAGGATTAGTAAGTCATTCTCTGGTAAATGTGGCTGCTAATTGCACATTCATACTTTCTTGGGTTGAATCACTCAGTCGGCAGATGCTGCCAAGCACAACTGTACATTAAATAGGATTTGAATATATACCTGACCTTATATATTTATTTAAATAAATAAATATATATATATATATATATATATATATATATATATATATATATATATATATATATATATATATATATATATATATGTATATATATATATATTGTGTAAAAATAAATATACAGTATATATATTACATATACAATTAAATCTATATGAATCCTGGCTAGTCAACAAAAAAAGTATGTAATTATATATATATATATATATATATATATATATATACACTCACTTTTTTGCTGACAAGCCAGGGTTCATATAGTTGTAACTGTATATGTAATATATATATATATATATATATATATATATTTTTTTTTTTTTTTTTTTTTTTACACTATATTTATTTACAGACGCACGTGTGTTTGAGCTTTGGTTTGAGGTGCACACCCTAATGCAATAAGCTGCGCACGCCTATGCTTGCCTCTAGGTTGTCTCTCTCGCTACCATCTCTTTTGTGAGGAGAGCTTCTGAATTGGTGGCCTTATTCTGCAGGGTCTTTTAAGGCCCAAAGTCTTGTTTCTTTCCTTTTTTTTTTCTCTTTTCTCACTGTTGTATGGATGTGGTAAGTGCTGTCTGACTTTATCTTTCAGCTACAGCTTCCTTATGCCAGTCTGACTCTGTCATTTCTGAAGCATCCTCTATGGGGCAACCTGCTTCCCATTCAACCATTACTAGGTGGATTTGTTAACTTATCATTGAAGACTATTCTCTCACAGACGAGGTTGCTCCTTTTCCATTTAGGGTATATTCCACTTGGTTGGTAGGCCTCTTGAGCTTTTTAGCATCAGTCTGTTTTAAAGATGTGTAAGGCTGCCACCCAGTCTTCTACCGAGGCGTTTAAGTTTTACAAGGTGGATGTCCAGGCCTCAGCTGATACCTGCATTGGTTCTTCAGTCGGCTCTGTAATATACCCCCTCTGATAACCTGTTTATTTTGGGCCTGTTAACCTTGGTTTGATTCTTATGGGCCTGTTAGTCTTAATTTGTTTTTTTGGAGCTGTTAGTCTTTGTTTGGTTTTCATGAATCTGTTAAGCTTTTCTTTGTATTTTGGTATTTTGAGCCCATTTGCCTACCTTTTGGTTCCTATGTGGCCGTTAGCCTTCATTTGGTTTTTATGGGCCTGTTAGCCTTCATTTGGTTTTTATGGGCCTGTTAGCCTTTGTTTGGTTTTTATGGACCTGTTAGCCTTTGGTTTTTATGGACCTGTTAGCCTTGGTTTTGGTTTTTATGGACCTGTTAGCTTTCATTTGTTTTTAATGGACCTGTTAGCCTTTGTTTGGTTTTTATGGAGCTGTTAGCCTTGGTTTTGGTTTTTATGGACATGTTAGCCTGTATTTTGGTATTTTGAGCCCATTTGCCTACCTTTTGGTTCCTATGTGCCCGTTAGCCTTCATTTGTTTTTTATGGGCCTGTTAACCTTCGTTTGGTTTTTATGGACCTGTTAGCCTTTGTTTGGTTTTTATGGACCTGTTAGCCTTGGTTTTGGTTTTTATGGACCTGTTAGCCTTCATTTGGTTTTTATAGACCTGTTAGCCTTTGTTTGGTTTTTATGGAGCTATTAGCCTTGGTTTTGGTTTTTATGGACCTGTTAGCCTGTATTTTGGTATTTTGAGCCCATTTGCCTACCTTTTGGTTCCTATGTGCCCATTAGCCTTCATTTGGTTTTTATGGGCCTGTTAGCCTTCGTTTGGTTTTTATGGGCCTGTTAGCCTTCGTTTGGTTTTTATGCACCTGTTAGCCTTTGTTTGGTTTTTATGGGCCTGTTAGCCTTTGTTTGGTTTTTATGGGCCTGTTAGCCTTTGTTTGATTTTTTATGGACCTGTTAGCCTTGGTTTGGGTTTTTATGGACCTGTTAGCCTTCATTTGGTTTTTATGGACCTGTTAGCCTTTGTTTGGTTTTTATGGAGCTGTTAGCCTTGGTTTTGGTTTTTATGGACCTGTTAGCCTTTATTTGATATTTATGGACCTGTTAGCCTTTGTTTGGTTTTTATGGGCCTGTTAGCCTTCGTTTGGTTTTTATGCACCTGTTAGCCTTTGTTTGGTTTTTATGGAGCTGTTAGCCTTGGTTTTGGTTTTTATGGACCTGTTAGCCTTTATTTGATATTTATGGACCTGTTAGCCTTAGTTTGGTTTTATAGGCCCGTTAACCTTGATTTGGTTTTTATGGACCTGTTGGCCTTCATTTGTTTTCTTATGGTCTTGCTAGCCTTTGTTTGGTTTTCACAAGTCCGTTAGCCTTTGTTAGTTTTTATGGTTCTGTTAGCCTCGGTTTGGTTTTTATAGACCTGTTAGCCTCAGTTGGGCTGCTTCTGGATAACCCTATGTACCTGACTACTCCTGTACTGTATGATCAATAAGATTAGATTTTTGGCTTACCATAAAACCCTTTTAATTGGAGTACATTATGAGACACAGACCCCTCCCCTCCAATTCCTATGATCCACTCCTGTTACTCCTTGCTACTAAACTGAAGCATGCTGGGAGTAGGAGGGGTTAAACTTAGCTGTCCTTGTTTTCTAGTGTCCAGTCTCCTGAAGACAACTACATAACCTTATGTATGACTTCTCATCTGTATTAGAAGCTGCGGCAAGTCAGATAGAGCCCACCTCATTTTCTGGCTGGAGGACATCCAGCAACATCCAACATTCCCTTCCCAGCCCGACTGTCCCACTCATTTCATTCATAGGATTGCAGTTCTTACAATCATGGAGGCTCTTAATCACATGTGGGTGTTACCTAGGGTGGTCAGTGTGCAAATACAGCCTGCCTAGGAGCACCTACTCCTCCAGACTGACATCCACCCATCATTTGATATTTGCATAACTCCTCCCAAGAGCCAGCCCACTGCCGAGGGCTCCTGAGTTAAGTACTGATCCAGGGAGCTGTGATGCAGGCCCCTCCCACCAGCCACAGTCTGCCTGCATTTCATAGAGAAACACAGAGGCAGAGATGACATCGGTGGATGTAGAATACAATATGTAATAAAAATGGAAAGCTTTTACTTAGAATTTTCTTGGGGCGGGGTGTATCCTAGCCCAGGGGTGTATTTACTGTGTTTCCCTGAAAATAAGCAGGGGTCTTATATTAATTTTGCCAACAAAAGACATAGTAGGGCTTATTTTCGGGATAGGTCTTACCATGTAATGTGTTGTCTTCTCTCCCCTTCTCTCTCCCTGCCTGACAGGAATTCCCAGTGTGAACTGAGTTAAAATGCTTGTAAAATCCTATAATCCACTCTATTACAGTATTATATAATGTACAATGTGTGTGTTTCTGTAATATAATTGTGCCAAATACCTTCATTATAGCGCTGCTCTGCGCTTCTGTGATCCGCCGGAGCTCTCTTCCCCACAATTATATTACAGAAACACATACATAGTACATTATATACTACTGGGTGTGGAGTGGGTTATAGGATTTTACAAGCATTTTAAACTAGGGCTTATTTTCAGGGTAAGACTTATATTGCAGCCCTCCTGGAAAATAACACTAGGTCTTATTTTCTGGGAAACACGGTACCATGAGGCAAAGAAGGCGTTTGCCTTGGTTGGCATTTTTCTGGGCGGCCGATAGCGGAAACCTTCTGGTTTAGTATAGGGGGATGGGGGAGCCTCTCTCTCTCTTTCTCTCTTTTTTTTCTCTTTTCTCTCTTTTTCTCTCTTTTTTCTCCTTTTCTCTCTTTTTCTCTATTTTCTCTCTTTTTTCTCTTTTTCTCTCTTTTTTCTCTCTTTTTCTCTCTTTTTCTATTTTTTCTCTCTTTTTCTATTTTTTCTCTCTTTTTCTCTTTTTCTCTCTCTCTTTTCTCTCTCTTTTTCTCTCATTTTCTCTCTTTTTCTCTCTCTTTTTCTCCCTCTCTTTTTCTCTCTTTTTCTCTTTTCTCTATTTTTTCTCTCTTTTTCTCTCTTTTTCTATTTTCTCTCCTTTTTTCTCTCTTTTTCTCTCTCTCTTTTTCTCTTTTTTCTCTTTCTCTCTCTTTTTCCATTTTCTCTCTCTTTTTCTCTCTCTCTTTCTCTTTTTTTCTCTTTATCTTTCCTTTTCTCTTTTCTCTCTCCTTTTCTCTTTTTTCTCTCTTTTTCTCTCTCTCTTTTTCTCGTCTTTTCTCTTTTTCTCTCTCTCTTTTTCTCTCATTTTCTCTTTTTTCTCTCTTTTTCTCCCTCTCTTTTTCTTTCTTTTTCTCTTTTCTCTATTTTTTCTCTCTTTTTCTCTCTTTTTCTATTTTCTCTCTCTCTTTTTCTCTTTTTTCTCTCTTTCTCTCTCTTTTTCCATTTTCTCTCTCTTTTTCTCTCTCTCTTTCTCTTTTTTTCTCTTTATCTTTCCTTTTCTCTTTTCTCTCTCCTTTTCTCTTTTTTCTCTCTTTTTCTCTCTCTCTTTTTCTCGTCTTTTCTCTTTTTCTATCTCTCTTTTTCTCTCATTTTCTCTTTTTTTCTCTCTTTTTCTCTCTCTCTCTTTTTCTCTTTTTTCTCTCTTTTTCTCTCATTTTCTCTCTCTTTTTCTCTCCCTTTCTCTCTCTTTTTCTCTCCCTTTCTCTCTCTTTTTCTCTCTTTTTCTCTATTTTTCTCTCTCTTTTTTTTTTTTTTGTCCCCTTTCTGAAGAAGGGGTGGGTGGGCGCCCAATTTTAGTGTTGCCTAGGGTAGCACAAAACCAAAATACACCACTGCCCTACCCTAAAAGTAGAACTCCAGCATTCAGGTATTAGATAAAGTGAGGGAGGGTGAGAAGCTGAACCAGATTTTCATTGATTCCCTTTTTGGAAGAATTTCCTCATTTCCTGTTGTGTTATCGGACCCTTAGGTTTCCTTATGAGTGCCACAGGCACAGGAAGTGAGGGGAAATCTCTCTAATGGGGACATACAGCAATAGATAACAGAGATTCAAACCTTTTTATACTCTATCTACAATCAAATATGACGGAGTTCCTCTTTAATGCCCCATGCACACCTGTACCATGTGCTTCTGCGCTTTTTTCTTTTTTTTTACGCTCTCTTTTTTCTTCTTTTGTGCGTTTGTCACATGACAGCTTAGGGCAGCCCGTCCACTTAGAATGGGTTATCCTGTGTGCGACAAAGTCTCTCCTGCACCTTATTTTGGCAGCGAGCTTCGCATGTCTTTGTAATGTGCCTTTTGGTGCATTCTCTCGCCTGCTGTGTCATGCAAAAAAACTTTGTCTGCCAGTCAGATTTGGGGTGTCATTGGGAAGTTATGGCATTGCAAGAGCGATTGTTTTGGTGTGTTTTTTTGGGGAACGCTCCTAAAGCAAATCTGTCACAAGATCGCAGTGTTGCAGTGCAGACTGAATCCATATAGAAGGGTTACCGAGTAGTCAGCAGTGGAAAATCAGCAATTCTGATTCTGTAGAGGCCCATAGAGGTGCTATAGGAATCGTAGGTACAGTACTTAGAACTCCTGTATTTGTATTTTATTGCTGCCTGTACTTTTTGTCCAGGTGCAACAGCTCCCTCCCCCCCATTTCTTGTACAGGTGTCACAGGGACAGGAAGTGAGCAAACATCTCCCCTATGGGGTCACAGACAGAAAACACATTTATAGCAGAACAGTGATGGATTGGAACTTTTAACAATGTGTGTGTGTTGTCTGTACCTTTTAATCCAGGGAAAAGCACCCCCTCTAATTCCTTGTATGGGTGTCACTAAAACAGGAAGTGAGCAAAAATATCCCCAATGGGGACACAGACAGAAAACACATTTTTAGCTGAACAGTGAGAGATTGGAACGTCAAACTATTTTTTTTTTCTTTTTTTTGTAGTCTGTATCTTTTGATTAGGGAAACCCCCCTTCAATTGCATGGGTGCCACAAAGACAGGAAGTGAGCAAAAATTTTATCAGAGCAGCGTTAGAACTTCAATCAGTGCTTCTGTTGCTGTGTGTGACTTCCGGTCGCAGTGACAACCCTACCCTCAGTTTTCCTATATGGGTGTCACAGGAACAGGAAGTGAGCATAAATCTCCCCAATGGGGTCAGAAGCAAAAAAAAAAAAAAATGAGCATATTATTAAATGGTTAGAACTTCTGATAATGTTTCTATTGCTGTCTCTATTATATATATATATTTTTTTTCTGGTGACAACTGCAGCTCCCGATTTCTTGTATGGGTGTCACAGAGACAGGAAGTGAGAATTAATCCCCCTAATGGGATCACAGACCAAAATTAACTTTAAGGAGAGTGGTGAATAGTTAGAACTTCTGTGTTTTTTATTTTAATATTTTTTTTTAATACTGTCTGGTGACAAACGCTCCCTTCCCCCATTTCCCTTACAGGTGTCACAGGGACAGTAATTAGCGAAAATCTCCGCAAGGGGGTCACAGACAAAAGCACATTTTTAGGATTAGAAATTCAGGCAATGTTTCAGTGTTCAGCTGTGTGTACGTTTCTGTCCCAGGGACAGCACCCCCCCCTACCTTATTTTGTATGGGTGTCACAGGGCCAGGAAGTGAGAGAAAATCTCCCTAATGGGGGCACAGACAGCATTACCTGGCAGAAATTTTAACTCTTCTTTCTCTATCCAAAACAAACAAACTTTTCTGTCCCAGGGACAGCACCCCCCCCCCTTCCTTATTTTGTATGGGTGTCACAGGGCCAGGAAGTGAGGGAAAATCTCCCTAGTGGGGACACAGACAGCATTACCTGGCAGAAATATTAACTCTTCTTTCTCTATCCAAAACAAACAGAAAAAAATAAAGGGCTGGACGCATTATGTTAGCCAATCAGCGAACTGCTGCGTACCCATCCTATAGAAAATTATTGAAACGGTCTGCCTACAGCGCCAATTTATCATCGAATTATAATATTAAAGCACAACTCCAGCCAAAACCTTGTATTCAATTCTGTATAGAGTGGTGACGGGTAAGAGCCCCTGTCATAATTTTATTGCTGCCTGTCTCCCTACTGGGATTGACACTTCCTGCCAGTTGTCACAGTTGAGCAGGAAGCGAGCAAAAATGTATCCAATGGGGTCACAGACAACAACTCCTTTTTATAGTAAGGCAGTGAAGAATTAGAACTTCAGACAATGCTTATATTGATGTTCATACTCTTCTGTCCCAGTGACAACCCCATCGCCTCATTTCTTGTATGGATGGGTGTCACGGAAACAGGAAGTGAGGAATAATTTCCCTAATGGGGTCACAGACAACAACTCCTTTTTTTAATAGAGGGATGAAAACTTAGAACTTCTGTATTTGTTTTTGTTGCTGTCTGTACCTCTGACAAATGCACCGGCCCCTCTTGTATACCTCCCAACTTTTTGAGATGGGAACGAGGGACACCTACTATTAAAAGTATGTAGGTATAGGACACGCCCCTGTCACGCCCTTAGGACACACCCCCTGTCACATCCCCTTAAAGGAGATTTATACAAAAAAGAAAAAATGATTAGATAAACCCACAAAGTATATATTTTTTCTTTTTTTACCACTATTATTCCGTGATATTGGCTTTTAAAATTTACAAATGCAGCCATTTAGAACTTTTAGCACTGGGAAACACTTTTTGAAAGATAAATAGAGCATTTTATATACATCTATATAGATCAGACCAAAATGGGCGAAAAATGAGGAGGAAAGGGGGACAGAGGGACTTTGTTCTGAATCAGGGACAATCCCTCGAAATCAGGGGCAGTTGGGAGCTATGTTCCTTTACTGGTATCAGAGGGACAGGAAGTAAGCTAAAATCTCCACAATGGGGGTCACACAGAAGGAAACACATTTTTTTAGTAGAGTGATGAAGGGTAAGAACTTCTGGCAATGTTCCAGTTGCTGTCCCAGTGACAATCCAAGCCTTCCTTATTCTGCATGGGTGTCACAGGGACAGGAAGTGAGAGAAAATCTCCCTAATGGGGACACAGACAGATTTATCAATTTGGCAGAAATGTTAATTCTTCTTTCTTTATCCAAAACTTAAAAAAAAAATAAAAAATACAGAGCTGGACTCGAACGGATGCGTAATTTTAGAGAATTAGCGAACTGCTGCGTATCCAATCGTTCTTGTTTTCTGGGGAAGGCACATTTGTGTAACATTCGGGCTGACATCTATATTGAAGGGGTCAGTGGAAATGCGATGTTTGCGCAGGTCTTTAATTGGCGATAACTCTCGCCTCCAGCCGCCGACGTCTCCTGGGCTCCCTTCTTTTTTTTTTTTTTTCCCTTCCTGATCAAACACAGCCCGGGCTCTGGAAACAAAAGATTATTATCTCGTCATCTCCGACAGATTTCTGTCCGGCGCTGGAGAGAGAGAGAGAGAGAGAGAGAGAGAGAGAGAGAGAGAGAGAGAGAAAAATGCGAGCACGTTAGACAGCTCGACTGACGTCATCCTCTCCCATTAATTACACTCCACAGCAAACACGGCGCTGAACCGTACGGCGAATTGATCCGCCGCTCCTTCTCAGTCACGGTGACCTTTGGGTGCAATGCAGGTTTTTTTTTTTTTAATGTGCAGCACTGAAAAGGATTAAAACCGATCCTCCGATAGCTTGCATCCTTTTTTTTTTTTTTTAACCCTTTAGGCACTGCGGAGGGTCAGGATGGTGCACGGCGCGGGGGCTCCCCTGCCAGCCCCTCCGTAGAGAGAGAGAGAGAGAGAGAGAGGCAGATGCCTGTGTGCCAGCAGGAGCCGCATTGTGGAGCCGGTCCGGGCAGCTGTTGCACAAGAGCTCGGAGTTCAATAACCATGGCAACAGAGGAGGCAGCCTCTTCCTTCCACATCGCTCTCGCTTTCCCCCAGTGCAACAAGGCAGCCTTCGTCTCCGAGAGCAGCCGCGTCCGTCAGTGAAAGGACTACGCTTCTGACCCTATGTGGGGGCTAAGTGGACCCCGGTGCTTTCAAGGACGTGGACCGCAGGAGTAAAAGAGGGGGGGGGGGAGAGGGCGACTACAGCAGGTAAGACCTGCAAATTACTCCCCCCCCCCCTTTTCCTCCTCTTCATTCCATGCATAGGATCTAATGAGTGCTCTATGATGATAGAAAATGTAATACGATGTAACAATGTCGTCTGATATAATATGTAGCGATGTAATCTAATATCAAATGCAACAATATGTACCAATGTGTTCTAATATAAAAAGTGATACTATGTATCAATGTCCTCTAGTATAAAAAGTGATACTATGTATCAATGTCATCTAATATAATATGTAGCAATATGTATCAATGTCCTCTAATATAAAAAGTAATACTATTTATCAATGCCATCTAATATAAAAAGTGATACTATGTATCAATGTCCTCTAGTACAAAAAGTGATACTATGTATCAATGTCCTCTAGTACAAAAAGTGATACTATGTATCAATGTCTTCTAATATAATATGTAGCAATATGTATCAATGTCCTCTAATATAAAAAGTGATACTATGTATCAATGTCCTCTAATATAAAAAGTGATACTATGTATCAATGTCCTCTAATATAAAAAGTGATACTATGTATCAATGTCATCTAATATAAAAAGTGATACTATGTATCAATGTCATCTAATATAAAAAGCGATACTATGTATCAATGTCCTCTAATATAAAAAGTGATTCTATGTAATAAAGCCATCTAATATATAAACAAATACTATGTATCAATGTCATCTAATATAATATGTAGCAATGTGTTCTACTATAAAAAAGTGATACTATGTATCAAAGTCATCTAATATACAAAGTGATACTATGTAATAAAGCCATCTAATATAAAAAGTGATACTATGTAATAAAGCCATCTAATATAAAAATGAATACTATGTATCAATACCATCTAATATAATATGTACCTGGGGGGGGGGGGGGGTTTACTAAAAGTGAAGAGTGCAAAATCTGGTGCAGCTGAGCATGGTAGCCAATCAGCTTCTAACTTCAGCTTGTTCAGTTAAGCTTTGATAATAAAGCCTGGAAGCTGATTGGTTTCTATACAGAGCTGCACCAGATTTTGCACTCTCCAGTTTTAGTAAATCGCCCCCAATGTGTTCTAATATAAAAAATGATGCTATATAATAAACCCATCTAATATAAAAAATAATACTATGTATCAATGTCATCTAATATAATATGTACCGATGTCATATAATATAAAAAGTGATACTATACAATAATACCATCTAATATAAAAAGTAATACTATGTATCAATGTCATCTAATATAAAAAGTATTCATATGTAACAATGTCATCTGATTTTAAAAAAAAGTAACAATTTGTAACAATTTCAGCTGATATAAAATGCAACATTACGTGACAATACTGTCATCTAATATAAAATGTAATGACATGTAACAATATCATCTAAAACAAAACAAGCCAAAAAAAAGCAACAATGTGTAAAAATGTCAGCTGATATGAAATGTAGGTAACAACGTCATTTAATAGAAAATGCAACAATATGTACCAATCATCTTTAACCCCCCCCCCCCCCCCAAAAAAAAGTAACAATTATATAACAATGTCAGCTGATAAAAAAATATATGTAACAATGTCATATGATATAAATGTAACAATCTAATAAATTCAGCTGCAATAAAATATAATATGTAACTATGGCCTCTAATTTAAAATGTAATAATATATAACAATATTATCCAATATTAAATTTGTAATACTAATGTAACATTGTCACCTGGTATAAAATGTATTACCATGTAACAAAGACATCTGATATAAAAAATGCTTTATAATTGGACAGGCACGGTTCTTTGTCACCAATTAGCACATATTTTTCATCTTTCATCCTTGCTTTTTTCTATTAGATGGCAAGCTCTTGAGTAAGACATTGTCATCGGCTATAAAATGCAATACTATGTAACAATGTCATCTGATAAAAAATGTAGCAAAGTCATCTGATATAAAATATGGTTTATAATTAGACATGGATGGTCCCTTGTCACAAATTACCACTTATCTTCCATCCCCAACTTTTTCTATTAGATTGCAAGCTCTTGAGGAGAACATTGTCACCTGATACT